>NC_090758.1:15381290-15444086 GCF_036898095.1 Palaemon carinicauda
TTGACAAAATGAAAAAACCTGGTGACTTCACTAAAGATAATGTTTATTTTATGCTAAATATTTTGATTTTAATAATATTGCAAAACATAATTGCCGCAAAATGATCTTAAATCATAACTTATTTAGTATTCAATATTCAAATATCTGACAATAATACTCAAATGATTGTTTTTCATGATTTATTTCGATATAATCCTATCCCTGGGAGAAAAAAAAAGAGGATTTTAGGATGCATGTCTATAGTCGAAGCAAACGAAAGTGGCGGGTGAGAGAAGCTCTCTTCTCAATGCATCGTATCTACATCAAAATATTTCGGACAGCATACCTTCAAGACCCCCCCCCCTCCTCTGAAGATATGAAGAAGAATCTGACCTGCGGATTAACAGATTTAACGTGTTAGACTAATCCTGCTTTTTTTTTTTCGAGACGAGTTTGACAATTAACTCTTAACCTTTTAACTCCTGGTCATTTCCATTTTTATAGTTGTAGTTCTACGTTTTCTGGAATTATTTGCTATCACAGTTTTATGTACAATTTGCTTCCCTCATGACAACCAAGTTCATTCTCTCTCTCATATATATATATATATATATATATATATATATATATATATATATATATATATATATATATATATATATGTATAATGCATGGATGAGGACATGAAAACTTCTTAATAGAAAAATCTAACGTGAACTATGCCATCATTTCGATGCTATGTAGACTTTCATGTTTTATATTTCTATATTTCAGGCCATAATAAGAAAGGGTAGTTAAATGATATGCCGAATATAAACAAATATGTAAATTATTTTATTATAAATGGAAAATGGTCTTGGTGTGTATAGTAAATACAGTATATGGAAATAATTTTCATAGCCAGCCTCCATATGATATTAAAGATTACTGATGATATTTAAATATCATTTTCCTTCTCATTGTCGTCGTCGTCGTCATCATCATCTGAGGAACCTATAATGATTACAAATGAATCGAGTAAGTGTTCTGCGGCGTCGTCTAGTTCACAATCCTGTCTTTGTAAATTTCTCATGTACTTCACAGCATTACTCTGCATACCTCCAGGGAATGGTTTCGGAGCAAGGTGGCAGGTCACACACTCTGGGTCGCTTGTAAGACCCACGGGAAGTGACTATCCGAGTTGCTTAACGGAATTCCTTCATCATTTCCTTCTTTATATCTATGTTTTCCTTACGTAGAGTGTCCATTAGCAACATAATTTGGGTCATAACCGCTTGACCCAGCAAGTCTAAAGGAGGGGTAGGAGCTGAAGACGTCGACGTTGCAGGCTGGAATGTCGACACAGACAGAAAGGGGTCCTCTGCTTCCGTCGACTCGAGATCCTCGTCTCCTCCTGGTGGTTGGGCTGCCTGTTCTTCAGGATCTTCTTGAAGGAGATCCTTTCCTGTGTCCGAGAACACTTCAGACATCCTCTCCTGATAGATGTCCATTCCTTTCATTGCTTCATTGATGTCGGCCTCAACTGCGATCTGGATGCAAGGAGGCCCGGGTCGTGCCTGAGGTACGACAGCATCATCTGTTGCCTTCGGGAACAGCATGCTTCTCATCATGTCATTGGGAAGGTACGTTCCTGGAGAGTTCATCTGGAACCCTCGTACCCATTTCCGAAGCTTTTCCTTCACAGCATCCCTCGACTCTGTCAACTTGAGATCACCGAAACCCTCGGTTATCAAGGCCGAGCAGATGTTGCAGTCCTTGGGGTCCCAATACCTCAAAGTTTCGGTTGCAATTGAGCAGGAGGTATGAGACCTGCGCATAGTGTGACCACAAAAGTAAGTGTCAGGAAGAAGGAGTTCCTCAGGAGAGTGTGCTGAGTGTAACCCTGTTTGCACTAGCAATTAATGGGATATCCTCAGTCATTCCCCGGGATGTTCTCTCAACATTATTTGTGGATGATCTCTCAATATCATTTGCTGGCACTAGAATGGCAATGGTTGAGAGAAGAATCCAACTCTCTATTGACAAAATTATCCAGTGGGCAGACATGAATGGATTTAAGTTCTCGACAAGTAAAACAACCATTGTCCATTTTTGTTGTATCCGGGGAGTACATCCAGACCCGGATATATACATTAAAGGTCAACTGATACCATGTGCAAGTGATGCTAAATTTTTAGGTTTGATATTTAATTGTAGGCTTACATGGGTTTCTCACTTAAAAGTGTTAAAAGCTAAATGTCTCGAGGCTCTGAATATCTTAAAAGTATTGTCCCATACATCATGGAGGGCAGACCGCAATACTATTTTAAGATTATACAAGGCCTTGATTTTTTCCAAAATTAGCTATGAATGTGAAATATACTCTTCAGTCACCCCAAGCCAGTTAAAAATATTAAACTCGATACATCATGCAGGTATTAGATTGTCTACAGGAGCATTTAAAACCTCCCCTATCCCAAGTCTCCTTGTTGATGCTGGAGAGTTACCTCTAGACCTTTATCGAATATCTTCCATTATTCGGTATTGGTTTAGATTGTAAAGACTCCCTAACTCTTTAGCCCTTCAGACTGCAAGCCTTGTAAGACACGCATCATACTTTGAGTTGCACCCAAAATCTCCTCAACCTTATGGCTTTTGTGTGAAACGACTATTAAACAGTCTGGATATAATTAGAAGTAAGGTACTTCCATTCTAGGTATCATCAACGCCTCCATGGAAATTACCAGAGATATCTTTTTGTAGATACTTTATTGGAGTTAAGAAGAATATGATAGACTTAGAAGCCAGGTCTCTTTTTATGGAACATGTTGAAAAAAAGAGAGGATCGACTTTTATATATACTGATAGCTCCAATTCTGATGCTGGTGTTGGATTTGGAGTACATAGTAATGGTTTTAATTGTAGAGGTGCACTTCCTCTAACCTCTTCCATATTTACTACCGAACTATATGGTTTATTAACCGCTATTGAGAAAATAGCGTTGGAGAAGGAGGGTAATTTTACAATTTTTAGTGATGCAAGGAGTGCCCTTCAAGCTTTAGAAGTTTTTAATTCCAGTAGCCCTCTAGTTTTAAAGATTTTAGAATGGCTTTTTATTATTGGACAGAGAGGTATAACACTTCGATTTTGTTGGGTTCCACCACATGTAAGTGTGTCTGGGAATGAGAAGGCAGATTTACTGGTGAAGAATGCAGCATCGGAGTTGCCACCAAGGAGGTATCCCATTCCCTGTAATGATTTCGTACCTTACATCAAGAAATTGGTTTGTAATAAATGGCAACAGCACTGGGATAGTCTAGATGGCAATAAAATGAGGGAAGTAACAAATGTCATATCACCTTGGAGGTATAACATGATACTGTACCCCGAAAATGGGAGACGACTCTTTGTCGTCTCCGTGTTGGTCACACTCGGTTGACACGAGTTTCTGCTGAAGGGCCGTCACCAACCGTATTGCGAGGACTGTTTAGTAACTCTAATAGTGAGGCATTTGTTGACCGAATGCCCTAATTATAATAACTTAAGAAATACATATCTGTTTGAGGGTCGAGGTGAGGATGGCAGGTTCATCCTTGCCAAGATTCTTGGACATGATGTGTCTTACTGTGCGAGCGGCATTTTTAGATTTATTTCAGAAGAAGGTCTTCTGAAAACTATTTAACTATTATAATGACATCTTTTCTCTTATTTTTCATATATAATAAATGCTATTGCCGTCAATGACCTTAGATGTCAGGATGCCAGAAAACTTTCAATCAATCAATCAATCCTCTGGATCAAGGCAGGGTCAAGCAGTGTCCTGGCTGGTTCTTCCTGTAGATAGCTGGCAGTTTGTTGGTCCTTTGGGGAGATCATTAACTCTCCCTTCCGGTTGGGTCTTGCAGTGAGGTTCATGCCAGGCTTTCCAGCCATCGCCGCAACTGTGGCGTAGGAGATGGAGCTGTCAGTCTTGTGTGGTTTGAACTTAGGCAGGGGTTTCCTGCCTTCATTCTTGGGAGCTGGAATGCTGGCTGCAATGGCACAGGCTTATTGCAGGAGTTGAGTGAGGCAGACAGTACAGTTACAGTCCATTGGATGATTCCCTTGAAGGACTGCCTGGGTCTCAGCAGGATCCGTTTCCATGGCATTGGAAGTCTCAGGCGCCGAGGCTGGACTGATAACTGTAACTGTCTGCAGTGGAGTTGAAGGAGCTGACAAAGATGAGGATGTTCCCTCAGTCCTTGGAGTCACTAGAGGTGATGGCAGGGGTGATCCTGGCACTGGAGAAGGGCGTTCAGGGCTCTTCCTTCTTTTGGGAGGGCATGTATTCCCTTCCCTGTTAGCTGCTTTCATGGCCCTGTAGTGTTTCAGGACCTTGATAGAGGCGATTTTGCAGCCCTTGCAGCTGCACCTTATGTTATGGATAGGCAGTGTTTTGTCCTAAACAGCTGTGGTTCTGAGATCTACTGCGCTGAATAGATACACTCTTCTTTTCTGGTAGGCATCGCAGCTGTCACATTCATACGAGGGATCCTCGTAGCAGTCCCTGCAGGCTGCAGTGGCGATCGTCTTCAGAGAAAAGGCTCCAGCAGCACTACTGGTAATCTCTTCAGAGCTAACTTGAGAAAATCAGACAATTATCGGGAAGAGATAAAACTTCTCTACCGTGCAAAGATAGACAACTACATGATTACAGTTGAATCATGGCAAGTTGACAAAATGAAAAAACCTGGTGACTTCACTAAAGATAATGTTTATTTTATGCTAAATATTTTGATTTTAATAATATTGCAAAACATAATTGCCGCAAAATTATCTTAAATCATAACTTATTTAGTATTCAATATTCAAATATCTGACAATAATACTCAAATGATTGTTTTTCATGATTTATTTCGATATAATCCTATCCCTGGGAGAAAAAAAAAGAGGATTTTAGGATGCATGTCTATAGTCGAAGCAAACGAAAGTGGCGGGTGAGAGAAGCTCTCTTCTCAATGCATCGTATCTACATCAAAATATTTCGGACAGCATACCTTCAAGACCCCCCCCCCTCCTCTGAAGATATGAAGAAGAATCTGACCTGCGGATTAACAGATTTAACGTGTTAGACTAATCCTGCTTTTTTTTTTTCGAGACGAGTTTGACAATTAACTCTTAACCTTTTAACTCCTGGTCATTTCCATTTTTATAGTTGTAGTTCTACGTTTTCTGGAATTATTTGCTATCACAGTTTTATGTACAATTTGCTTCCCTCATGACAACCAAGTTCATTCTCTCTCTCATATATATATATATATATATATATATATATATATATATATATATATATATATATATATATATATATATGTATAATGCATGGATGAGGACATGAAAACTTCTTAATAGAAAAATCTAACGTGAACTATGCCATCATTTCGATGCTATGTAGACTTTCATGTTTTATATTTCTATATTTCAGGCCATAATAAGAAAGGGTAGTTAAATGATATGCCGAATATAAACAAATATGTAAATTATTTTATTATAAATGGAAAATGGTCTTGGTGTGTATAGTAAATACAGTATATGGAAATAATTTTCATAGCCAGCCTCCATATGATATTAAAGATTACTGATGATATTTAAATATCATTTTCCTTCTCATTGTCGTCGTCGTCGTCATCATCATCTGAGGAACCTATAATGATTACAAATGAATCGAGTAAGTGTTCTGCGGCGTCGTCTAGTTCACAATCCTGTCTTTGTAAATTTCTCATGTACTTCACAGCATTACTCTGCATACCTCCAGGGAATGGTTTCGGAGCAAGGTGGCAGGTCACACACTCTGGGTCGCTTGTAAGACCCACGGGAAGTGACTATCCGAGTTGCTTAACGGAATTCCTTCATCATTTCCTTCTTTATATCTATGTTTTCCTTACGTAGAGTGTCCATTAGCAACATAATTTGGGTCATAACCGCTTGACCCAGCAAGTCTAAAGGAGGGGTAGGAGCTGAAGACGTCGACGTTGCAGGCTGGAATGTCGACACAGACAGAAAGGGGTCCTCTGCTTCCGTCGACTCGAGATCCTCGTCTCCTCCTGGTGGTTGGGCTGCCTGTTCTTCAGGATCTTCTTGAAGGAGATCCTTTCCTGTGTCCGAGAACACTTCAGACATCCTCTCCTGATAGATGTCCATTCCTTTCATTGCTTCATTGATGTCGGCCTCAACTGCGATCTGGATGCAAGGAGGCCCGGGTCGTGCCTGAGGTACGACAGCATCATCTGTTGCCTTCGGGAACAGCATGCTTCTCATCATGTCATTGGGAAGGTACGTTCCTGGAGAGTTCATCTGGAACCCTCGTACCCATTTCCGAAGCTTTTCCTTCACAGCATCCCTCGACTCTGTCAACTTGAGATAACCGAAACCCTCGGTTATCAAGGCCGAGCAGATGTTGCAGTCCTTGGGGTCCCAATACCTCAAAGTTTCGGTTGCAATTGAGCAGGAGGTATGAGACCTGCGCATAGTGTGACCACAAAAGTAAGTGTCAGGAAGAAGGAGTTCCTCAGGAGAGTGTGCTGAGTGTAACCCTGTTTGCACTAGCAATTAATGGGATATCCTCAGTCATTCCCCGGGATGTTCTCTCAACATTATTTGTGGATGATCTCTCAATATCATTTGCTGGCACTAGAATGGCAATGGTTGAGAGAAGAATCCAACTCTCTATTGACAAAATTATCCAGTGGGCAGACATGAATGGATTTAAGTTCTCGACAAGTAAAACAACCATTGTCCATTTTTGTTGTATCCGGGGAGTACATCCAGACCCGGATATATACATTAAAGGTCAACTGATACCATGTGCAAGTGATGCTAAATTTTTAGGTTTGATATTTAATTGTAGGCTTACATGGGTTTCTCACTTAAAAGTGTTAAAAGCTAAATGTCTCGAGGCTCTGAATATCTTAAAAGTATTGTCCCATACATCATGGAGGGCAGACCGCAATACTATTTTAAGATTATACAAGGCCTTGATTTTTTCCAAAATTAGCTATGAATGTGAAATATACTCTTCAGTCACCCCAAGCCAGTTAAAAATATTAAACTCGATACATCATGCAGGTATTAGATTGTCTACAGGAGCATTTAAAACCTCCCCTATCCCAAGTCTCCTTGTTGATGCTGGAGAGTTACCTCTAGACCTTTATCGAATATCTTCCATTATTCGGTATTGGTTTAGATTGTAAAGACTCCCTAACTCTTTAGCCCTTCAGACTGCAAGCCTTGTAAGACACGCATCATACTTTGAGTTGCACCCAAAATCTCCTCAACCTTATGGCTTTTGTGTGAAACGACTATTAAACAGTCTGGATATAATTAGAAGTAAGGTACTTCCATTCTAGGTATCATCAACGCCTCCATGGAAATTACCAGAGATATCTTTTTGTAGATACTTTATTGGAGTTAAGAAGAATATGATAGACTTAGAAGCCAGGTCTCTTTTTATGGAACATGTTGAAAAAAAGAGAGGATCGACTTTTATATATACTGATAGCTCCAATTCTGATGCTGGTGTTGGATTTGGAGTACATAGTAATGGTTTTAATTGTAGAGGTGCACTTCCTCTAACCTCTTCCATATTTACTACCGAACTATATGGTTTATTAACCGCTATTGAGAAAATAGCGTTGGAGAAGGAGGGTAATTTTACAATTTTTAGTGATGCAAGGAGTGCCCTTCAAGCTTTAGAAGTTTTTAATTCCAGTAGCCCTCTAGTTTTAAAGATTTTAGAATGGCTTTTTATTATTGGACAGAGAGGTATAACACTTCGATTTTGTTGGGTTCCACCACATGTAAGTGTGTCTGGGAATGAGAAGGCAGATTTACTGGTGAAGAATGCAGCATCGGAGTTGCCACCAAGGAGGTATCCCATTCCCTGTAATGATTTCGTACCTTACATCAAGAAATTGGTTTGTAATAAATGGCAACAGCACTGGGATAGTCTAGATGGCAATAAAATGAGGGAAGTAACAAATGTCATATCACCTTGGAGGTATAACATGATACTGTACCCCGAAAATGGGAGACGACTCTTTGTCGTCTCCGTGTTGGTCACACTCGGTTGACACGAGTTTCTGCTGAAGGGCCGTCACCAACCGTATTGCGAGGACTGTTTAGTAACTCTAATAGTGAGGCATTTGTTGACCGAATGCCCTAATTATAATAACTTAAGAAATACATATCTGTTTGAGGGTCGAGGTGAGGATGGCAGGTTCATCCTTGCCAAGATTCTTGGACATGATGTGTCTTACTGTGCGAGCGGCATTTTTAGATTTATTTCAGAAGAAGGTCTTCTGAAAACTATTTAACTATTATAATGACATCTTTTCTCTTATTTTTCATATATAATAAATGCTATTGCCGTCAATGACCTTAGATGTCAGGATGCCAGAAAACTTTCAATCAATCAATCAATCCTCTGGATCAAGGCAGGGTCAAGCAGTGTCCTGGCTGGTTCTTCCTGTAGATAGCTGGCAGTTTGTTGGTCCTTTGGGGAGATCATTAACTCTCCCTTCCGGTTGGGTCTTGCAGTGAGGTTCATGCCAGGCTTTCCAGCCATCGCCGCAACTGTGGCGTAGGAGATGGAGCTGTCAGTCTTGTGTGGTTTGAACTTAGGCAGGGGTTTCCTGCCTTCATTCTTGGGAGCTGGAATGCTGGCTGCAATGGCACAGGCTTATTGCAGGAGTTGAGTGAGGCAGACAGTACAGTTACAGTCCATTGGATGATTCCCTTGAAGGACTGCCTGGGTCTCAGCAGGATCCGTTTCCATGGCATTGGAAGTCTCAGGCGCCGAGGCTGGACTGATAACTGTAACTGTCTGCAGTGGAGTTGAAGGAGCTGACAAAGATGAGGATGTTCCCTCAGTCCTTGGAGTCACTAGAGGTGATGGCAGGGGTGATCCTGGCACTGGAGAAGGGCGTTCAGGGCTCTTCCTTCTTTTGGGAGGGCATGTATTCCCTTCCCTGTTAGCTGCTTTCATGGCCCTGTAGTGTTTCAGGACCTTGATAGAGGCGATTTTGCAGCCCTTGCAGCTGCACCTTATGTTATGGATAGGCAGTGTTTTGTCCTAAACAGCTGTGGTTCTGAGATCTACTGCGCTGAATAGATACACTCTTCTTTTCTGGTAGGCATCGCAGCTGTCACATTCATACGAGGGATCCTCGTAGCAGTCCCTGCAGGCTGCAGTGGCGATCGTCTTCAGAGAAAAGGCTCCAGCAGCACTACTGGTAATCTCTTCAGAGCTAACTTGAGAAAATCAGACAATTATCGGGAAGAGATAAAACTTCTCTACCGTGCAAAGATAGACAACTACATGATTACAGTTGAATCATGGCAAGTTGACAAAATGAAAAAACCTGGTGACTTCACTAAAGATAATGTTTATTTTATGCTAAATATTTTGATTTTAATAATATTGCAAAACATAATTGCCGCAAAATTATCTTAAATCATAACTTATTTAGTATTCAATATTCAAATATCTGACAATAATACTCAAATGATTGTTTTTCATGATTTATTTCGATATAATCCTATCCCTGGGAGAAAAAAAAAGAGGATTTTAGGATGCATGTCTATAGTCGAAGCAAACGAAAGTGGCGGGTGAGAGAAGCTCTCTTCTCAATGCATCGTATCTACATCAAAATATTTCGGACAGCATACCTTCAAGACCCCCCCCCCCTCCTCTGAAGATATGAAGAAGAATCTGACCTGCGGATTAACAGATTTAACGTGTTAGACTAATCCTGCTTTTTTTTTTTCGAGACGAGTTTGACAATTAACTCTTAACCTTTTAACTCCTGGTCATTTCCATTTTTATAGTTGTAGTTCTACGTTTTCTGGAATTATTTGCTATCACAGTTTTATGTACAATTTGCTTCCCTCATGACAACCAAGTTCATTCTCTCTCTCATATATATATATATATATATATATATATATATATATATATATATATATATATATATATATATATATATATGTATAATGCATGGATGAGGACATGAAAACTTCTTAATAGAAAAATCTAACGTGAACTATGCCATCATTTCGATGCTATGTAGACTTTCATGTTTTATATTTCTATATTTCAGGCCATAATAAGAAAGGGTAGTTAAATGATATGCCGAATATAAACAAATATGTAAATTATTTTATTATAAATGGAAAATGGTCTTGGTGTGTATAGTAAATACAGTATATGGAAATAATTTTCATAGCCAGCCTCCATATGATATTAAAGATTACTGATGATATTTAAATATCATTTTCCTTCTCATTGTCGTCGTCGTCGTCATCATCATCTGAGGAACCTATAATGATTACAAATGAATCGAGTAAGTGTTCTGCGGCGTCGTCTAGTTCACAATCCTGTCTTTGTAAATTTCTCATGTACTTCACAGCATTACTCTGCATACCTCCAGGGAATGGTTTCGGAGCAAGGTGGCAGGTCACACACTCTGGGTCGCTTGTAAGACCCACGGGAAGTGACTATCCGAGTTGCTTAACGGAATTCCTTCATCATTTCCTTCTTTATATCTATGTTTTCCTTACGTAGAGTGTCCATTAGCAACATAATTTGGGTCATAACCGCTTGACCCAGCAAGTCTAAAGGAGGGGTAGGAGCTGAAGACGTCGACGTTGCAGGCTGGAATGTCGACACAGACAGAAAGGGGTCCTCTGCTTCCGTCGACTCGAGATCCTCGTCTCCTCCTGGTGGTTGGGCTGCCTGTTCTTCAGGATCTTCTTGAAGGAGATCCTTTCCTGTGTCCGAGAACACTTCAGACATCCTCTCCTGATAGATGTCCATTCCTTTCATTGCTTCATTGATGTCGGCCTCAACTGCGATCTGGATGCAAGGAGGCCCGGGTCGTGCCTGAGGTACGACAGCATCATCTGTTGCCTTCGGGAACAGCATGCTTCTCATCATGTCATTGGGAAGGTACGTTCCTGGAGAGTTCATCTGGAACCCTCGTACCCATTTCCGAAGCTTTTCCTTCACAGCATCCCTCGACTCTGTCAACTTGAGATCACCGAAACCCTCGGTTATCAAGGCCGAGCAGATGTTGCAGTCCTTGGGGTCCCAATACCTCAAAGTTTCGGTTGCAATTGAGCAGGAGGTATGAGACCTGCGCATAGTGTGACCACAAAAGTAAGTGTCAGGAAGAAGGAGTTCCTCAGGAGAGTGTGCTGAGTGTAACCCTGTTTGCACTAGCAATTAATGGGATATCCTCAGTCATTCCCCGGGATGTTCTCTCAACATTATTTGTGGATGATCTCTCAATATCATTTGCTGGCACTAGAATGGCAATGGTTGAGAGAAGAATCCAACTCTCTATTGACAAAATTATCCAGTGGGCAGACATGAATGGATTTAAGTTCTCGACAAGTAAAACAACCATTGTCCATTTTTGTTGTATCCGGGGAGTACATCCAGACCCGGATATATACATTAAAGGTCAACTGATACCATGTGCAAGTGATGCTAAATTTTTAGGTTTGATATTTAATTGTAGGCTTACATGGGTTTCTCACTTAAAAGTGTTAAAAGCTAAATGTCTCGAGGCTCTGAATATCTTAAAAGTATTGTCCCATACATCATGGAGGGCAGACCGCAATACTATTTTAAGATTATACAAGGCCTTGATTTTTTCCAAAATTAGCTATGAATGTGAAATATACTCTTCAGTCACCCCAAGCCAGTTAAAAATATTAAACTCGATACATCATGCAGGTATTAGATTGTCTACAGGAGCATTTAAAACCTCCCCTATCCCAAGTCTCCTTGTTGATGCTGGAGAGTTACCTCTAGACCTTTATCGAATATCTTCCATTATTCGGTATTGGTTTAGATTGTAAAGACTCCCTAACTCTTTAGCCCTTCAGACTGCAAGCCTTGTAAGACACGCATCATACTTTGAGTTGCACCCAAAATCTCCTCAACCTTATGGCTTTTGTGTGAAACGACTATTAAACAGTCTGGATATAATTAGAAGTAAGGTACTTCCATTCTAGGTATCATCAACGCCTCCATGGAAATTACCAGAGATATCTTTTTGTAGATACTTTATTGGAGTTAAGAAGAATATGATAGACTTAGAAGCCAGGTCTCTTTTTATGGAACATGTTGAAAAAAAGAGAGGATCGACTTTTATATATACTGATAGCTCCAATTCTGATGCTGGTGTTGGATTTGGAGTACATAGTAATGGTTTTAATTGTAGAGGTGCACTTCCTCTAACCTCTTCCATATTTACTACCGAACTATATGGTTTATTAACCGCTATTGAGAAAATAGCGTTGGAGAAGGAGGGTAATTTTACAATTTTTAGTGATGCAAGGAGTGCCCTTCAAGCTTTAGAAGTTTTTAATTCCAGTAGCCCTCTAGTTTTAAAGATTTTAGAATGGCTTTTTATTATTGGACAGAGAGGTATAACACTTCGATTTTGTTGGGTTCCACCACATGTAAGTGTGTCTGGGAATGAGAAGGCAGATTTACTGGTGAAGAATGCAGCATCGGAGTTGCCACCAAGGAGGTATCCCATTCCCTGTAATGATTTCGTACCTTACATCAAGAAATTGGTTTGTAATAAATGGCAACAGCACTGGGATAGTCTAGATGGCAATAAAATGAGGGAAGTAACAAATGTCATATCACCTTGGAGGTATAACATGATACTGTACCCCGAAAATGGGAGACGACTCTTTGTCGTCTCCGTGTTGGTCACACTCGGTTGACACGAGTTTCTGCTGAAGGGCCGTCACCAACCGTATTGCGAGGACTGTTTAGTAACTCTAATAGTGAGGCATTTGTTGACCGAATGCCCTAATTATAATAACTTAAGAAATACATATCTGTTTGAGGGTCGAGGTGAGGATGGCAGGTTCATCCTTGCCAAGATTCTTGGACATGATGTGTCTTACTGTGCGAGCGGCATTTTTAGATTTATTTCAGAAGAAGGTCTTCTGAAAACTATTTAACTATTATAATGACATCTTTTCTCTTATTTTTCATATATAATAAATGCTATTGCCGTCAATGACCTTAGATGTCAGGATGCCAGAAAACTTTCAATCAATCAATCAATCCTCTGGATCAAGGCAGGGTCAAGCAGTGTCCTGGCTGGTTCTTCCTGTAGATAGCTGGCAGTTTGTTGGTCCTTTGGGGAGATCATTAACTCTCCCTTCCGGTTGGGTCTTGCAGTGAGGTTCATGCCAGGCTTTCCAGCCATCGCCGCAACTGTGGCGTAGGAGATGGAGCTGTCAGTCTTGTGTGGTTTGAACTTAGGCAGGGGTTTCCTGCCTTCATTCTTGGGAGCTGGAATGCTGGCTGCAATGGCACAGGCTTATTGCAGGAGTTGAGTGAGGCAGACAGTACAGTTACAGTCCATTGGATGATTCCCTTGAAGGACTGCCTGGGTCTCAGCAGGATCCGTTTCCATGGCATTGGAAGTCTCAGGCGCCGAGGCTGGACTGATAACTGTAACTGTCTGCAGTGGAGTTGAAGGAGCTGACAAAGATGAGGATGTTCCCTCAGTCCTTGGAGTCACTAGAGGTGATGGCAGGGGTGATCCTGGCACTGGAGAAGGGCGTTCAGGGCTCTTCCTTCTTTTGGGAGGGCATGTATTCCCTTCCCTGTTAGCTGCTTTCATGGCCCTGTAGTGTTTCAGGACCTTGATAGAGGCGATTTTGCAGCCCTTGCAGCTGCACCTTATGTTATGGATAGGCAGTGTTTTGTCCTAAACAGCTGTGGTTCTGAGATCTACTGCGCTGAATAGATACACTCTTCTTTTCTGGTAGGCATCGCAGCTGTCACATTCATACGAGGGATCCTCGTAGCAGTCCCTGCAGGCTGCAGTGGCGATCGTCTTCAGAGAAAAGGCTCCAGCAGCACTACTGGTAATCTCTTCAGAGCTAACTTGAGAAAATCAGACAATTATCGGGAAGAGATAAAACTTCTCTACCGTGCAAAGATAGACAACTACATGATTACAGTTGAATCATGGCAAGTTGACAAAATGAAAAAACCTGGTGACTTCACTAAAGATAATGTTTATTTTATGCTAAATATTTTGATTTTAATAATATTGCAAAACATAATTGCCGCAAAATTATCTTAAATCATAACTTATTTAGTATTCAATATTCAAATATCTGACAATAATACTCAAATGATTGTTTTTCATGATTTATTTCGATATAATCCTATCCCTGGGAGAAAAAAAAAGAGGATTTTAGGATGCATGTCTATAGTCGAAGCAAACGAAAGTGGCGGGTGAGAGAAGCTCTCTTCTCAATGCATCGTATCTACATCAAAATATTTCGGACAGCATACCTTCAAGACCCCCCCCCCCTCCTCTGAAGATATGAAGAAGAATCTGACCTGCGGATTAACAGATTTAACGTGTTAGACTAATCCTGCTTTTTTTTTTCGAGACGAGTTTGACAATTAACTCTTAACCTTTTAACTCCTGGTCATTTCCATTTTTATAGTTGTAGTTCTACGTTTACTGGAATTATTTGCTATCACAGTTTTATGTACAATTTGCTTCCCTCATGACAACCAAGTTCATTCTCTCTCTCATATATATATATATATATATATATATATATATATATATATATATATATGTATAATGCATGGATGAGGACATGAAAACTTCTTAATAGAAAAATCTAACGTGAACTATGCCATCATTTCGATGCTATGTAGACTTTCATGTTTTATATTTCTATATTTCAGGCCATAATAAGAAAGGGTAGTTAAATGATATGCCGAATATAAACAAATATGTAAATTATTTTATTATAAATGGAAAATGGTCTTGGTGTGTATAGTAAATACAGTATATGGAAATAATTTTCATAGCCAGCCTCCATATGATATTAAAGATTACTGATGATATTTAAATATCATTTTCCTTCTCATTGTCGTCGTCGTCGTCATCATCATCTGAGGAACCTATAATGATTACAAATGAATCGAGTAAGTGTTCTGCGGCGTCGTCTAGTTCACAATCCTGTCTTTGTAAATTTCTCATGTACTTCACAGCATTACTCTGCATACCTCCAGGGAATGGTTTCGGAGCAAGGTGGCAGGTCACACACTCTGGGTCGCTTGTAAGACCCACGGGAAGTGACTATCCGAGTTGCTTAACGGAATTCCTTCATCATTTCCTTCTTTATATCTATGTTTTCCTTACGTAGAGTGTCCATTAGCAACATAATTTGGGTCATAACCGCTTGACCCAGCAAGTCTAAAGGAGGGGTAGGAGCTGAAGACGTCGACGTTGCAGGCTGGAATGTCGACACAGACAGAAAGGGGTCCTCTGCTTCCGTCGACTCGAGATCCTCGTCTCCTCCTGGTGGTTGGGCTGCCTGTTCTTCAGGATCTTCTTGAAGGAGATCCTTTCCTGTGTCCGAGAACACTTCAGACATCCTCTCCTGATAGATGTCCATTCCTTTCATTGCTTCATTGATGTCGGCCTCAACTGCGATCTGGATGCAAGGAGGCCCGGGTCGTGCCTGAGGTACGACAGCATCATCTGTTGCCTTCGGGAACAGCATGCTTCTCATCATGTCATTGGGAAGGTACGTTCCTGGAGAGTTCATCTGGAACCCTCGTACCCATTTCCGAAGCTTTTCCTTCACAGCATCCCTCGACTCTGTCAACTTGAGATCACCGAAACCCTCGGTTATCAAGGCCGAGCAGATGTTGCAGTCCTTGGGGTCCCAATACCTCAAAGTTTCGGTTGCAATTGAGCAGGAGGTATGAGACCTGCGCATAGTGTGACCACAAAAGTAAGTGTCAGGAAGAAGGAGTTCCTCAGGAGAGTGTGCTGAGTGTAACCCTGTTTGCACTAGCAATTAATGGGATATCCTCAGTCATTCCCCGGGATGTTCTCTCAACATTATTTGTGGATGATCTCTCAATATATTTGCTGGCACTAGAATGGCAATGGTTGAGAGAAGAATCCAACTCTCTATTGACAAAATTATCCAGTGGGCAGACATGAATGGATTTAAGTTCTCGACAAGTAAAACAACCATTGTCCATTTTTGTTGTATCCGGGGAGTACATCCAGACCCGGATATATACATTAAAGGTCAACTGATACCATGTGCAAGTGATGCTAAATTTTTAGGTTTGATATTTAATTGTAGGCTTACATGGGTTTCTCACTTAAAAGTGTTAAAAGCTAAATGTCTCGAGGCTCTGAATATCTTAAAAGTATTGTCCCATACATCATGGAGGGCAGACCGCAATACTATTTTAAGATTATACAAGGCCTTGATTTTTTCCAAAATTAGCTATGAATGTGAAATATACTCTTCAGTCACCCCAAGCCAGTTAAAAATATTAAACTCGATACATCATGCAGGTATTAGATTGTCTACAGGAGCATTTAAAACCTCCCCTATCCCAAGTCTCCTTGTTGATGCTGGAGAGTTACCTCTAGACCTTTATCGAATATCTTCCATTATTCGGTATTGGTTTAGATTGTAAAGACTCCCTAACTCTTTAGCCCTTCAGACTGCAAGCCTTGTAAGACACGCATCATACTTTGAGTTGCACCCAAAATCTCCTCAACCTTATGGCTTTTGTGTGAAACGACTATTAAACAGTCTGGATATAATTAGAAGTAAGGTACTTCCATTCTAGGTATCATCAACGCCTCCATGGAAATTACCAGAGATATCTTTTTGTAGATACTTTATTGGAGTTAAGAAGAATATGATAGACTTAGAAGCCAGGTCTCTTTTTATGGAACATGTTGAAAAAAAGAGAGGATCGACTTTTATATATACTGATAGCTCCAATTCTGATGCTGGTGTTGGATTTGGAGTACATAGTAATGGTTTTAATTGTAGAGGTGCACTTCCTCTAACCTCTTCCATATTTACTACCAAACTATATGGTTTATTAACCGCTATTGAGAAAATAGCGTTGGAGAAGGAGGGTAATTTTACAATTTTTAGTGATGCAAGGAGTGCCCTTCAAGCTTTAGAAGTTTTTAATTCCAGTAGCCCTCTAGTTTTAAAGATTTTAGAATGGCTTTTTATTATTGGACAGAGAGGTATAACACTTCGATTTTGTTGGGTTCCACCACATGTAAGTGTGTCTGGGAATGAGAAGGCAGATTTACTGGTGAAGAATGCAGCATCGGAGTTGCCACCAAGGAGGTATCCCATTCCCTGTAATGATTTCGTACCTTACATCAAGAAATTGGTTTGTAATAAATGGCAACAGCACTGGGATAGTCTAGATGGCAATAAAATGAGGGAAGTAACAAATGTCATATCACCTTGGAGGTATAACATGATACTGTACCCCGAAAATGGGAGACGACTCTTTGTCGTCTCCGTGTTGGTCACACTCGGTTGACACGAGTTTCTGCTGAAGGGCCGTCACCAACCGTATTGCGAGGACTGTTTAGTAACTCTAATAGTGAGGCATTTGTTGACCGAATGCCCTAATTATAATAACTTAAGAAATACATATCTGTTTGAGGGTCGAGGTGAGGATGGCAGGTTCATCCTTGCCAAGATTCTTGGACATGATGTGTCTTACTGTGCGAGCGGCATTTTTAGATTTATTTCAGAAGAAGGTCTTCTGAAAACTATTTAACTATTATAATGACATCTTTTCTCTTATTTTTCATATATAATAAATGCTATTGCCGTCAATGACCTTAGATGTCAGGATGCCAGAAAACTTTCAATCAATCAATCAATCCTCTGGATCAAGGCAGGGTCAAGCAGTGTCCTGGCTGGTTCTTCCTGTAGATAGCTGGCAGTTTGTTGGTCCTTTGGGGAGATCATTAACTCTCCCTTCCGGTTGGGTCTTGCAGTGAGGTTCATGCCAGGCTTTCCAGCCATCGCCGCAACTGTGGCGTAGGAGATGGAGCTGTCAGTCTTGTGTGGTTTGAACTTAGGCAGGGGTTTCCTGCCTTCATTCTTGGGAGCTGGAATGCTGGCTGCAATGGCACAGGCTTATTGCAGGAGTTGAGTGAGGCAGACAGTACAGTTACAGTCCATTGGATGATTCCCTTGAAGGACTGCCTGGGTCTCAGCAGGATCCGTTTCCATGGCATTGGAAGTCTCAGGCGCCGAGGCTGGACTGATAACTGTAACTGTCTGCAGTGGAGTTGAAGGAGCTGACAAAGATGAGGATGTTCCCTCAGTCCTTGGAGTCACTAGAGGTGATGGCAGGGGTGATCCTGGCACTGGAGAAGGGCGTTCAGGGCTCTTCCTTCTTTTGGGAGGGCATGTATTCCCTTCCCTGTTAGCTGCTTTCATGGCCCTGTAGTGTTTCAGGACCTTGATAGAGGCGATTTTGCAGCCCTTGCAGCTGCACCTTATGTTATGGGTAGGCAGTGTTTTGTCCTAAACAGCTGTGGTTCTGAGATCTACTGCGCTGAATAGATACACTCTTCTTTTCTGGTAGGCATCGCAGCTGTCACATTCATACGAGGGATCCTCGTAGCAGTCCCTGCAGGCTGCAGTGGCGATCGTCTTCAGAGAAAAGGCTCCAGCAGCACTACTGGTAATCTCTTCAGAGCTAACCTGAGAAAATCAGACAATTATCGGGAAGAGATAAAACTTCTCTACCGTGCAAAGATAGACAACTACATGATTACAGTTGAATCATGGCAAGTTGACAAAATGAAAAAACCTGGTGACTTCACTAAAGATAATGTTTATTTTATGCTAAATATTTTGATTTTAATAATATTGCAAAACATAATTGCCGCAAAATGATCTTAAATCATAACTTATTTAGTATTCAATATTCAAATATCTGACAATAATACTCAAATGATTGTTTTTCATGATTTATTTCGATATAATCCTATCCCTGGGAGAAAAAAAAAGAGGATTTTAGGATGCATGTCTATAGTCGAAGCAAACGAAAGTGGCGGGTGAGAGAAGCTCTCTTCTCAATGCATCGTATCTACATCAAAATATTTCGGACAGCATACCTTCAAGACCCCCCCCCCTCCTCTGAAGATATGAAGAAGAATCTGACCTGCGGATTAACAGATTTAACGTGTTAGACTAATCCTGCTTTTTTTTTTTCGAGACGAGTTTGACAATTAACTCTTAACCTTTTAACTCCTGGTCATTTCCATTTTTATAGTTGTAGTTCTACGTTTACTGGAATTATTTGCTATCACAGTTTTATGTACAATTTGCTTCCCTCATGACAACCAAGTTCATTCTCTCTCTCATATATATATATATATATATATATATATATATATATATATATATATATATATATATATATATATATATATATATATATATATGTATAATGCATGGATGAGGACATGAAAACTTCTTAATAGAAAAATCTAACGTGAACTATGCCATCATTTCGATGCTATGTAGACTTTCATGTTTTATATTTCTATATTTCAGGCCATAATAAGAAAGTGTAGTTAAATGATATGCCGAATATAAACAAATATGTAAATTATTTTATTATAAATGGAAAATGGTCTTGGTGTGTATAGTAAATACAGTATATGGAAATAATTTTCATAGCCAGCCTCCATATGATATTAAAGATTACTGATGATATTTAAATATCATTTTCCTTCTCATTGTCGTCGTCGTCGTCATCATCATCTGAGGAACCTATAATGATTACAAATGAATCGAGTAAGTGTTCTGCGGCGTCGTCTAGTTCACAATCCTGTCTTTGTAAATTTCTCATGTACTTCACAGCATTACTCTGCATACCTCCAGGGAATGGTTTCGGAGCAAGGTGGCAGGTCACACACTCTGGGTCGCTTGTAAGACCCACGGGAAGTGACTATCCGAGTTGCTTAACGGAATTCCTTCATCATTTCCTTCTTTATATCTATGTTTTCCTTACGTAGAGTGTCCATTAGCAACATAATTTGGGTCATAACCGCTTGACCCAGCAAGTCTAAAGGAGGGGTAGGAGCTGAAGACGTCGACGTTGCAGGCTGGAATGTTGACACAGACAGAAAGGGGTCCTCTGCTTCCGTCGACTCGAGATCCTCGTCTCCTCCTGGTGGTTGGGCTGCCTGTTCTTCAGGATCTTCTTGAAGGAGATCCTTTCCTGTGTCCAAGAACACTTCAGACATCCTCTCCTGATAGATGTCCATTCCTTTCATTGCTTCATTGATGTCGGCCTCAACTGCGATCTGGATGCAAGGAGGCCCGGGTCGTGCCTGAGGTACGACAGCATCATCTGTTGCCTTCGGGAACAGCATGCTTCTCATCATGTCATTGGGAAGGTACGTTCCTGGAGAGTTCATCTGGAACCCTCGTACCCATTTCCGAAGCTTTTCCTTCACAGCATCCCTCGACTCTGTCAACTTGAGATCACCGAAACCCTCGGTTATCAAGGCCGAGCAGATGTTGCAGTCCTTGGGGTCCCAATACCTCAAAGTTTCGGTTGCAATTGAGCAGGAGGTATGAGACCTGCGCATAGTGTGACCACAAAAGTTCTTACTCTTGTGGTCACAGTACATCACCTCACACTTCACCTTGGTCTCCTCCTGTAAAGAAAGGAAAATGAAATTAGTATGGGGTAATTTATCACACTTGATAGATTTTATATACATGTATAAAATGATATTACCATTACCATTATAGCTTAGGATAGTAAGATAGAAAGAAAATATGAAAGATACATATCTGTGTCTCCTTTCCAGCCAAATGCTGTGACTTCCCTCAATATTAATATTTAGAATTTCCTTATTTTAGGAAAACTAGAGTGGAAGAGCTCTAATCTCTAGAGCTAAAATTAGTGTATACTAGCACTAACCCTTCCATAATGGGATATTAATATTGTAGGGTAAAAATATTATGTTCTGATGACCTATGGCTCATCAGGGTATTGAAGGAATACTTCACTTCAATATTATAATTGGTCTCACCGATGGACTGTGAGAGGACACACAGAATATGTTGAAAAATTATAAACTACTGTATATTATATACTATAGTTTTCTGCCTGCAGTATGTACTATACTGCAGAAATACTGGCTACTGTATAATTTTATACTGTAGTTCTGCCGGCATGCTGCCGGATCGGCTAGTACCTGATGGCACTAGCCAACAGAGAGAGAGAGAAAGCATGGAGAGAAGGGCTACCTTATCATTATAGTTTAGTACAATAAATAAGGGTGTAGGGGCTACTGTCCCTACTGCCTTCTTCCAGAATGAGGGTTCAAATGGAAGGGTGGGAATGTATCATTCTAGCTTCCATCCAGCCACAGGGTCTGTTGCCGGCCACTCTGCCGGTTCCAGGGATTGTGGATGGCAGTCCAAGAGAGGACTGAAGAACACCCAAAGACATCAGGGTCTTCCACCGGCAGCCGTCATAGCCGGCACAACCTTTCCCGGAGCCTTGCGTCCGTAGGGGGAAGGTCGAAGCGGCAATCAAGCCGCCTCTGTAGGAGCCCGGCCGGCATCACAACCCACCCGGCGAGCGGGGAGATTGTAGAATACCGGCCAAAGATATTGCAATGGCTAGGCCATCGCTAAAGGACAGAGAGGGGAAGGGAAAGGTTCTTGTGTTACGTGTCAGAAGGCGGCAGCACAATTGCCATCCATTTTCGATCACAAACTCAGAAACATCATTTCAATATCGGCGCCGTCTTGGGCGGCAGAAGAATATCGATTCCTCAGCCCAAGACCTTGCCAAATATAAGACATGTCTTCTAGACCGCAAGGGAGAATGTGGCAGCAGTGTACTACCACTTTTGGATGCGGGCTAGGAAAGCTAGGCTTCCTATGACTGCAACTGTAAACTGGCAGGGGAGTGACTATTCCCTCGGCAGTAGAGTTGCCGACATCAAGACTGAATACTCTGAGTTACTGTCGTAATTCAATGCCGGGATGCTCACCGGCAAAGAGGGAAACAGAAAACACTAGCCTGGTCAAGCCGGAATACACAACTCTATGGCAAGACCAAGATAGGGTTGTCGCCTAATGGCAATGCTCAGAGGGAAGGAAGGGTTTACCCTTAAATCTCTAAAAGAGACGAGTGTCGAATTATATAACTAATTTTAGTAGATATGCTATCTCTTGTTGAATTGATAAAACAATACAAGAGGGTGAATGGGGATAATGTACGAAAGTATACTAAAACGCATAGGTTAGCCTAGCGAGTCGAGATCTCAGCTACGCTATATCACCGAGACTCTTACGTATACGATCGACACGTTTCAAGGAAGAAGAAATATACGTGCATGATCTTACCTTCACTAGTATAATTTGCCTAAATAGCTATGATTCATTAAAGCTAAATACCGGGAATGTCGTTCTGCTGACTAAATAAGGCATATATGGCGAACAACAGCGTCCAAAATGGCGCCTCCGGTGAGCGGCTAAGCTCCGATAAACACGTCTAAATTATGATAATTTAACTGTGAGAAGGGAGCTGAAAATTATACACAGGAAAGATTAAATACTCAAATTTCCAGAGGCTGAAGATGCTGGAGAATACATTATAAATACAGATATTAGTAACAAATACACCGAGAACAAGCGGGAGATACACCGTGCATAATTCGCTACTAACAAAGGAATGGGTAGCCATGTTGGGCCCTGCAGTAGCACGGGAAGGGGATCCACCGGGTAACCTTTATGACGGCTCCCCTTCAATTTCGCCACGCTTCCCCCTCAGAGCGAAAACACTATATAAGATGAAGATAGCCATGTGTCGTATCAAGAAATACGGCCCCTGATATTATGCGATATCCTTAAGAAATTTTTAAGGATACTCGCGCCAGGAGTTAGAATTCTGGAGACCTAGGGTCAGTTCTCTGGGAGTATCACTGTAGCTAAATATCCCTTAGAAAGCTGCCTAAAGGAACCTTCCATCAGGACGACATGGCTTGTGCCCAAAAAAGACATTAAGGCTTTCAAGAAGAAACTGAAGACTTTCTCATTTTAAAAAATCATACAAGAGAGATGATTTAACAGTAAATGAACAATACGTGATCTGAACCAATAAATACTCTGAACGAACAAGGTAAAACGACAGCGGAGGTCCTGTAGAGAGTAGGGTTTTCCTGCTGCATGGGACCGGAAAAGCAGCCATCAAAGTAAGTAAAGTAAAGTAAGGAAACTGATGCTTATGTCTTTATAACATAGAGGTCAGAATTCATTGTATACTAACATAATTACCCAGTTTAGTACAGCATATGAATACTATAATGAAACAGATACGGTTGACATTGTTGATGTAATATTCCTACACATAAAGGAATACTATTGTACGAGATTTTTGGATTATTTGTTTGGTAAAAAATAAGTAGATTTGGTTCATTTTAAACATTTTTGAGAACTTATTGAAATTGTAAATATCTCAAGGAAAAATCTGTGGATTTTGCGCTTTTGGGAGAAAAATCTGAGAAATGGAAAATAAATCTGTGGAAAATAGATTAATTTGTAGATGTGGCAAAACTGTCCCAAATCCTCCACCACCTCAACACATCATCTCAGTTGTGACACACTTATCATCTCTGTAAGCTTTGCTAGGCCTGCCGTTCTCCTTAACTAATCATTTAAATAGAGATCTGGTAACCTTATGAGTTAACGTAAGAAAATTGGAAATTTATTGGGAAGAGTTAAAGACTCTTTACCGTTCAAAAATAGGCTACATTGAATAACGTGGTGAACAGTACACGAGTACGAGTACGATGAGGACAGGGAAGTGGGGAATATGGGGAAAGGATAAGTACCCCTGGATACAATCCAGTTTATAGCCCGAGGGCAGGTACCTGGGATGGGAAAGGAGAAGGGAAAATGGGGGGGGGGGAAATGAAGTACAGGGAAAGAATAAAAGAGAGGGGCAGACTCTCATGCGATATTAGATAGTAGTAGAGTTATTTCAAGACAGGAAGAGACAGGAAGGAATAGGAAAGGTTTTTTGGTTCACGCCAAGCAAAAGGACACCAATCGACCGTCACCATTACGTTGATTGAGTGACTGTCACCATTATGTTGTTTGAGTAGGGTATGATGGTTAATGAAGTTTTTTTTTTTTATTTATTTTTTTTTATGGTGATGAAGTAATGCTTAAATGAAATTACAATTTAATTGCAAAATGAATCTATAATGAAATCAATCAGATGAAATGAATATGGGCCTAGGAGGATCACAATTGATCCCAGGCTCCAGTCTCTTCCACCAATAATGGTCACGAGTATGTTCAGTAGTGAGAGTTCTAAAGATTAGTGGCAAGTTGACATGACAAAACCTGATGACTTTTCTATAGAAAAAGCTCAATTTATGCTAAATATTTTAATTCTATTGATATATCAAAACATAATTAATGCAAAATGGTTTATGATTAAAAGTTTTCTAGTATTCAAGTATCAAATATATAACAATAATAATCAAATAATTATTCTTCATGATTTATTTCAATATAATCCTTTTCCTGGGAGAACACAGGATTTTAGAATGCATGTCTAGTTAAATACTGAGATTTACAACCAGAATTTCAATATACAATTTGGATGGATTCTAATGGAAGGACTTGAGTTGGATTCTAGTTGACTAACTCCCCAGCAAGAACCTCTGGGAGTTAGTATGTTCTCAATATTTCCCACTAAACTACAACAGAGGTACAACTATTGTTGTTATTGAATACTTGGCAACTCTACCAGGTACAAGGTCTTTGCAATTTGCAGCCTTATGTACGGTAGAGATAAGGATGGGAATCGAGGCTTATTGGTCTTATAGGTGTGTTGAGGGTGGAGGGCTTTGGAGGTATCTGTTAAGGGGAAAATCGAGAGAGGCAGAGAATTAGATGAAGAGAGAAGGTGAAGGATGATATGGAGAGAAGAGATTTGGTGGAAGTGGATGCCTTTGATAGAAGGCATTGAAGAGAGCGCATCAGGGAAGTGACCCCTTAATGTAGTCATAACGGTCGGAAAGAAGAGGAAGTTACTAGATTTTTATTATCACATACTACAGTCACTGCAAAGATTCCGGGCAAAATAAGCCAATCATGTTAGTCTCCCATGATAGCAGCTATCAAAATGAAAAATGATTGGTTATGACGTCATTGGGGGACGGCCGGGAATCATCTCGCCCGGAATATCTGCGGCAACTATAGACGACACTCAAAATTATGGTAGTGTTATGTATTTGTATTCGTTGCAATACCCACGTGTATATATTTATCTTTGCTCCTAATACCATTTGTATGTATTCATTAAATCCCTCTATCTGGTTACGGCTCATTTCATCTTTGCCAACACATACATATAATAGTCTGCCATATTTTTTACATACTCCCCTCTTGCCTCAACCACCTGACCACTGAAATTGCCAAACAATTATTCTTCTCTCAAGAGGATAATTACTGCACTATAATTGTTCAGTGACTACTTTTCTCTTGATAAGGATAGAAAAGACTCTTTAGCTCTGCTAAGCAGTTCTTCTAGGAGAAGGACCACTCCAAAATCAAATCATTATTCTTTAGCCTCTCTACCATGGTCTTCCACTGTCTCTTGGGTTAGAGATCTCTTGCTTGAGGGTACATTCGGCCACACTTCTATCTTGTTCCTTTTTCTCTTATTATTTTCAAGTTTTTATAGTTTATATATAAAAGATTTATTTTGATGTTATTATTGCTCTGAAACTTCTCGTAGTTTTTTCCTTATTTTCTTTCCTCACTGGTCTTATTTTCCCTGTTGGTGCCCTTGGGTTATAACATCCTGCTTTTCCAACTAGGGTTGTAGCCTGGTGTAGTTTGAATCAAATACTATTAGATGAAAATGATGATGAAACACGAAAATCTTATGAAACTCAAAATTAATATTAACATCTCGTTCCTTCGTTCCAGATTGCCCGGAGCTTATCTCAGTGAGGGTGTCTGTAATCTCTCTCTCTCTCTCTCTCTCTCTCTCTCTCTCTCTCTCTCTCTCTCTCTCTCTCTCTCTCTCTCTCTCTCTCTCTCGGCTCAAATAAATAATGTAGTAAGAACATTTGTTAGATAAAATTATATTAACATTTGAAAATAAATTGGTAAAATAATTGCATCTAATTTATTTTCATATACTATTGCTTTCACAGTTATTCACATAAGTGTTTGAGGTTTCTATAATTAACCAGTCATATGTAATGAGACCCATTTCTGACAACACAATACTACCAGTCTCGGCCCAGCTCTCGCGCCGACAAGAGCTCTCCAGCCTTCTAAGTTCAGCAGCACCGGACTTGGCAACACCTGGATGGGTGGACTTTTATCCACTCTGTCACTAGGACCTCTCAACCTTGGTTGAAGAGGCCGCATATAAGAAAGAATCCAGTTATTTACTTTGGCTTTTTTGCTAAATAAATAACTGTTGTTGACCTTAGTGACTAGCCCAATTCCATCCAGTATGGCTGATGATGGGCACGACAGTCTCCGCACTTACAGAAGGAGTTTGTACCCCACCTGGATAAATCCCTGCAAGAATGGGGCTCAGCAGTGCAAGTGCAATCGCTGCCTGAGGTACCAGAACTACAGGCAGCAGCTAGCAGACCACATAGGGTTCAAAATAAGGGACCCAACGGTGCTCTCTCACAGGAAAACATGCAATTGTTTTCAGTGCTATACCCTGGTGCTTGAGAGCATCTACCACCTCCTGCAAAGGAAGCACAGGCCAGGATATATGGATATACCATCCTACCCTCCACAGCCTCCTTATCCAGACATTTTCCAGAGGAAATACCGAGTGCAAGCACGGTATAAAGAGACAGTGTCTGCACCCAGTTGCAGCAACTCTCTCCCCTTTGAACGGGACTGTGACTGCCAGTCATGTGTGTATGCTATTTGGAGCAACACTGTAGGCCACAGCTCCCCCACTCGTGCCAAACCAGCCAAGGACTCTGAAGACTCACCTATCCCGGAGCCACCCACTCCATCTCCAGCACCAGCTGTCCAGAAGACACCTGAAAAGATGGAAGCAGAGGACGCTCCACTCACCGCAACTCCGGAACCTGAGACCAACGTTTCAACCCCGGATCTAGACCTGACTGCACCGCAACTAGCAGAACTGCACCCTGAGGATTGCAACTGCACTCCATGCCTCTCACAGCTCCTAATGGAGGCTCAGGCAATCACCGAAAATGACCCAAGCTTGGACCTAAACTTGGCCGCTGCTGAGGGACCACAACCACCTGTCAGCCAACCCAAACAGCTTGTCAAATTCAAGATGGCAGCTGTAGAAGGTTCACCGTCATATGCAGCAGTTGCTGCTATTGCCACCGCCAACCCTGGCATCAAGATCACAGCCAGGGCCAACCTGAAAGGGGATTTAATTATATCCCCGAAGGACCTTGCCAGCGTCAACATCCTCCAACAGGAAACCTCCCTGACCCTCCTGGACCCCGAGAAGAGACTCAGACAGGCAGTGATCTATCGGTTTCCTGTCAACATGCCACTGTCATTCGTCACCGACTGCAGCAATGTTGCAAAAGCCGAGAGGAAGCTGGACCACCGCAAACTTCCCACCAAGGAAGTATCAGTCACCTTTATAGGGCAAGTCCCTAAAGCACTGGATTTGGGCCTCTGGGGGAAGTTTCCCATCAGAAGTCCACAGAGAGAACCACTACGCTGTTACAACTGCCAGCGCTATGGACACCAGAAAGAAGAGTGCAGGAACCCTACAATATGCGGAGTCTGCAGCCACCGCCATCCCACACAGGACTGCATTGACGCACACCGGAATGGGACAAAAACCCAGGCAAAATGTCCCAATTGTGCGGGACGTCACCATGCTTGGAACAAGAAGTGCCCTGAATTCTTGAAGAGGCTACCAACCCCACTGGCAGCCCCACCGACCAAACCTGAGGCTGCACCAAGGCAGACACTTAACAAACCTGAGGCTGCACCAAGGCAGGCACCGAAACCCCAGAGGATTCAGCGAACCAGGCCTCCCAGACGACAATCCGAGACTCCTCCTCCAGGAGCCCCTACTGCAGCCACGGACCAAGAACCCAGCACTGTTGTTAGCCCAGTTGAAGAGCCAACCTCCAGCGCTGTGAAATCTCCTCCCCAACCCCCAGCAATATCTGCCATCTTATCCCTGGCAGAGGCCCTGCCAGTGGACACCTTGATCCCCCTAGTACTGCAACTACTAGTTAAAGTCTGCTCCCTTGCTAAGACTCCCTCCTCTGTAATTCATTCCCTCCTCAGTCCCTTAGTTTCACCCTCCCCGGTGCAGAGATAGGCATCTATGCTTAAATCTGCCACTTTTTCCTACTACTCGAATTCTTCTCTCCTCTCCCAGTCTCTCCTACTTACTGGGACTTACTACTATCAGCACTTTTACCTACTACTAAAACCTTTCATTTCGGTTCCAAATGGTCCTGATTTTTTGGTCCGCGAGGTCATGCTCTTGGTGCTGAGCGACCACACTGGCAACCACGCTCAAGGGGCTGAGCAGTTGCAAGACCTATCCTTGCCAACCTAGCGACTATGCTCAAGGGGCTGAGCGGTCGCACTTGCAGCTACGCTCAAGGAGCTGAGCGGCTGCAAATCCAGACTTGAGAGACTGGTACTGCTGTGACACTATTGCCTACTTAGGGCAATAATTACTACGGGCTGCTACACAAAAGCCCGTGTCCAGCAGTAAGGCTGGGCAATTATAACTTACTACCTATTTTTTGTGTTTGATCACCTACGGGCCGAACAATACAAAGGCCCGTGCCAACAAGATATGTTGGCTTTAATACACCAACAACAACAACACAATACTGACCAACAGTCGCCTCAGGATGAGATCCCTTCAGTGGCGACTGAAGTCCCGGATGAGTCAAGGACTCGACTCCCCGGACATCTTGATCCCTATGGGACCTGCGGAACGGTCGGACCTGGAGTGGTGGGTGGCAGACGAGAACCTACGAAAGGGAGTGGATCTTCTCGTCTCTGCCCCAGATTTGATGATGTTTTCGGATGCGTCAAACAAGGGGGGACCACGTTCTGAACCACAAGGCCTCAGGCCTGTGGTCAGAATCAGAAAAATACCTTCACATAAACCTGCTGGAGATGAAGGACGTTTTCCTGGGCCTTCGAAAGTTCCACCAAGTCCTGGCGGGTCACTCCGTAGTGGTGATGAGCGACAACACCACGGGCACGGTGGTGGCTTACATCAACAAGCAGGGAGGTACCTTTTCGGAACTGCTGTCCCATCTTGCAGTAGAGATCCTGAGATGGTCCGAGGTCCACTTGATATCACTTACAGCTCGCTTCATTCCAGGCAAGAGGAATGTGCTCGCCGACAGTCTGAGCAGAGTGACGCAGATAGTGAGTACTGAGTGGTCTTTGGATCCTCAGATAGCTAACAAAGTCCTGACTTTGTGGGGTTCCCTGACTGTGGACCTGTTCGCTATGGCGTTGAACGCTAAGCTTCCGCTGTACTGCTCCCCAGTCCCGGACCCCAAGGCCCTCTGGCAGGATGCTTTCCAACAACGGTGGGACAACGTCGATGTGTACGCCTTTCCCCCGTTACAGTGAACCCTCGCTACTTCGCGGTTCGACAATCGCGGATTCACCACTTCGCGGGGTTTTCCCATAACCCATATATATATACATATCGCGGATTTTCCGGAAAATTCGAAAATACCGCGAAATCTGAAGACAACCAAATACGATATTTTGTTACCTGTAATTCCAATAATACTGTAATTAGTAATATCTGCTCTTACTGATTGTTCATTGCATTACATATGATATATAATTCAGCACAGAAAGAAATAAAACACGAAAAGAGAATGTGATCATACGATAATTCAGTACGTAGTAAAATTAAATCGAACATGAAACGCAAATCAGATGCAGTCATACCATATTAGAATGGTGTGTACTGTAATGGATGTGCTTCTTTTCCATGAATCTTTTGTATGTATACGTACGTAGTACAGTACTGCATCCAATAATATTCTTTGTTGCAAAAATCACATTTCGAATACTGTAAGCGTACGAGAGAGAGAGAGAGAGAGAGAGAGAGAGAGAGAGAGAGAGAGAGAGAGAGAGAGAGAGAGGCGTAAAATAGCGTACGTAAATTTTTATTATTATTGTTATTATTATTATTATTGTTGTTGTTGTTAATAAAATTATTATTGTTATTATTATTAATCATTATTATTATTATTACTGTACAGTATTATTATTATTATTTATTATTATTACGGTATTGTACTTAATCTAAGTACGTTCAGTATGCGCGGGGGCATCTTCTATGAGTAACCAACGCGCCATAGTACTAAGACGGGTTGTGATTGGTTCAAGCGCTGATAGATGACGAATCAAAACTCAAGTTTTGTTATCTAGCCTGTGATTGGTGTTTTGCCCGCATCTTCTACCCGCAGCATCAAAGTTCTCGCGGGGCTGCATCGTTCACTTTCTCTTTCCGCGTATTGCTGAGTAGACGTTCTTAACTTTGTGAAGTTTAATCTGTGCTGTGTGCGACTGTTTTAAGTTGAACTTTTTGTTGAACTTTCTGTTACAATGCCTCCCAAGCGTTCTGCTTCTAGTAAGGCTGGTAGTGAGCCTAAACGCCACCGAAGGATGATGACGATAGCTGAGAAGGTTACGCTTCTCGACATGTTAAAAGATGGTAGAAGTTACGCGGCCGCCGGCCGCCATTTTGGCATCAACGAATCCACCGATCGCTACATCAAGAAGGACGAGGCGAACATTAGAAAGACTGCTGCAATCACCTTTAGCAGATCAGCGAAGCGAGTCGTTACAACGCGTAATAAAACGATCGTACGCATGGAAGGTGCTTTAACTGTGTGGATTGCCGACTGCCGGAAGAAGAACATAGCGTTGGATACGAACACCATCCAAACAAAGGCTTTGAGCTTATATGAGAATTTTGCTGCAAAGGAACCTAAAGAGGACGACGGCAACCATGCTGAAGATGATGATGATGCAGATGATCTTCAACCAGGGACATCCACTGATTCCCAGCCTCAGAAACGTTTTTCCGCAAGCAAAGGATGGTTCGCGAAGTTTCAGAAACGCTTCGCCCTGAAAAGCGTTTCCCTGCATGGAGAGTCTGCTTCCGCTGACACTGCCGCTGCTGAAACTTACGTGAACCAGACTTTCAAGAACATTATCGCTGAAGGTGGATACAAGCCGGAACAAGTCTTTAATATGGATGAAACCGGCTTGTTTTGGAAGAGAATGCCGTCGCGAACTTTCCTGTTCAAAGAGGAAGCCAAAGCCTCTGGCTTTAAGGCATTCAAGGATAGCGTTACCCTCGTGATGTGTGGCAATGCTGCTGGATTTTTGTTAAAGCCGGGGCTTATTTATAAGTCGAAAAATCCTCGCGCTTTGAAAAATAAAAATAAGAATCTCCTTCCCGTGTACTGGATGCATAATCAAAAAGCATGGATTACGAAGATGCTGACCTCCAACTGGTTCCACCAGTTTTTCATCCCGCAAGTCCATGAATATCTCTTAGAGAAGGGCTTGCCATTCAAGATCCTTCTCCTTATGGATAACGCTGGTGGACACGCAACTGACCTGTCGCGTGAGGGCGTTCAGGTTGAGTTCCTGCCACCCAACACCACGTCATTAATTCAACCAATGGACCAGGGGGTTATCAGGGCGTTCAAGGCCCTCTACACGAAGAATACCTTGGCGGACCTCGTTGCGTGTGTGGATGCTGCCCAAGATGACGAGGATGAAGACTTCAACTTGAAGGCGTACTGGCGGCAGTACACCATAGCCACGTGCCTGCAGAATATTCAAAAGGCACTTCAAGAGATGAAACCTGCAACCGTAAATGCGAGCTGGAAGAAGCTGTGGCCCGATATTGTTTACGACGACAAGGGATTTACTCCGTCGGAAATCCAACACTCTGCAATACGGAAATCTGTGCAGTTGGCTGCCATAATTGGGGGTGACGGGTTTGGCGACATGACGACTGAAGACGTCGACGAGTTGTTGGACTGCCATTCCCAGCCCCTAACTGACGCAGACCTCGAAGACCTGACGAAATCGGCAAGTGAGGAAGAGAGTGAGGGTACCCAGGAAGAGACCCAAGAAAATGTCGAAGAAACGGGCTTAACATTAGAACGGCTTGCCAAGTTCTGCAACCATATGAAGGAGGCGAAAGAAATGTTACAAGAGTGGGACGAGGATATGGTTCGCTCGATGCAATTCTGCAACAAGGTTGATGACATCACGACTCCCTACAGGATGCTCTTGGATCGAAAAAAGCAGCGGCAACAACTTCCGATCACAATGTTTTTCCAGCCTCGCAAAAAAGAGCCAGTTCCTCCTGCTAGTACGCCTTCGGAAGAAATTGAAGAAGTTGAAGAGGTGTCCCAGGAAAAGACACCTCCGTCTGAAGAGACGTAAAATACTATCATTGACTGCACAGTAGAACACATCATCAGCTTCATCATCATCATTTCTACTGTGCAGCAAATTCATCGCCATCGTCATTCAAGTTTTTCTTGAACTTCTTTCGTGGTGAGTACAGTAACAATCTTTATTTTTTACTTTAACCTGTTTTATAGTTTAGTAATGTACGTACTGTATGCATTAAGTTAAAGGGAAGGTTTTAAAAGTCTACATGTTGTAACCTATCATATTTTTTTTGTTTAAAATTTACATTTACGTACGTAAAACAATCTCTCTCTCTCTCTCTCTCTCTCTCTCTCTCTCTCTCTCTCTCTCTCTCTCTCTCTCTCTCTCTCTCTCTCTCTCTCTCTCAAATTGTTTTCCTGCTTTGCTACGTACAAGTACTGTATAATTTATATTTGTAAGGTAACATATTTTGTAAATGTTTTTACTGTAAATACTGTATGTACTGTATCATTATTTATCACTATCATCATGCGCGTTAAATGCCTTGTTTGTTCTGAGCGTGGTTGTTTACTGAGCGTACACGCCGTCGTTTCAGGCGGCGTCATAAAGAAAAAGATTTCATTTGGAAGTCCTAAGAAAAATACGTAAACTAAAACATTGGTAATAAAAAAATCAACATACAGTACTGTATAATCAATATAATCGATGCAAAAACTAACCTATACGTACATATATGTGTACACTAAATGAGTTTGTTTCTTCATTATGATCAGAGATGAACGTAAACAAAACATTGGTTGCCATTTTTTATCGTGCTTTTTAGGTGTTTAGGAAACACATGATATAAAATCGCCTTTAATATTTGTGCCTGTTTTAGTTTAGGGTGCTGTAGTACATGCATTAAGTGTTCTGTACATTAAAGGGTGGTTTGTTAACAGTACTACGTACAAGGGAAGGTTTTAAAAGTCCGAATATACATGTTAAATAAATAGGTAAATATGCTGTCACTACTTCGCGGATTTTCACCTATCGCGCCCGCGTCTGGAACCTATCTACCGCGATAAACGAGGGTTCACTGTATGTCTGATGAGGAGGGTCCTCAACAAGATCAGAACATGGGTCAATCTCTCGATGACCTTGATAGCTCCGCTGTGGCATCACGCAGAGTGGTTTCCGGATCTTCTGCAGCTCCTCACGGAGATCCCGAGGGAACTCCCTCCACGTCACGAGCTACTCAAACAACCACACTCCAACATCTTTCACAAAGCCGTAGCTTCGCTTCGACTTCACGCTTGGAGACTATCCAGCATCTCCTCAAAGAGAGAGGATTTTTGCAACAAGTTGCGGAAAGGATGTCTGGCCACCTGCGTAGGTCATCCGCAGGAGTCTACCAGGCAAAGTGGCGAGTTTTCTGTGGTTGGTGCCGTGGAAGGGGTATCTCTCCCCTCGATGCCACTTTACCAGCAATAGCGGAGTTCCTTGTGTATCTGCGGGAAGAAATGCGCCTCTCAGTCTCGGCAGTGAAAGGCTATCGCTCAGCGTTAAGTCTTACCTTCAGGCTCAAAGGAATGGACATTACCTCCTCGCTGGAACTGTCCCTGCTCATACGGAGTTATGAACTTACCTGCCCTCAGTCGGAAGTGAGACCTCCTCCTTGGAACGTGGTTCGAGTCCTCAGGTCTCTTAAGAGGCCTCCCTACGAACCTTTACGCCTGGCTTCAGATCGCCACTTTACCTGGAAGACGGTGTTCCTGCTAGCTTTGGCCTCAGCCAAGCGAGTCAGCGAACTACATGGTCTCTCCTACGACGTCACCCATTCAAGGGGATGGGGGGAGGTAACGTTCAGCTTCGTCCCTGAGTTTGTTGCTAAGACTCATAACCCGGGAGTGCCGGACCCTAGGTTCGACTCTTTTCAGGTCTCGAGTCTTCGTTCTGTAACAGATGACCCATACCATCTCCTACTGTGCCCAGTCAGGAGTCTGAGGTTGTATCTGAAGAGAACAGCGGCAGTCCGGCCCCAGGTGCGAGCCTTGTTTGTTAGCACCGAGCTAACGAAGAAGAGGGTCACCAGAAACACCATCTCAGCCTGGATTCGCAAGATAATCCACCTGGCCTTGAGTTCTGACCCTCCCCCGTCATGGCGCCCTAGGGCGCATGATGTCAAGGGCGTGGCTGCGTCCCTGGCCTTCAAGAAGAACTTTTCTGTGACGCAGGTCCTGCAAGCTGGGGTCTGGAAGCGTCTGACTACCTTCACGGCCCACTACCTGCAAGACGTGACACACAGGAGGCTCGATACGTTTTCTATCGGCCCTGTGGTGGCTGCACAACAGCTGGTCTAACCTCAGGCTCCTAATTGGACAAGTAGCAGAAGGTTGAGGGCATTGTTACCCAGTTTTAGTCTGTGTGAATGAAAAGATCTGTCTGGCCCTTTTCTTTTCTTCATCCTCTCCTCCCTTGGAGAAAAACAGTATCCTGGGTCCTTTGCACAGCTGACCTCGAACCTCTGCAGGTAAACCATGCTTCCTTGTGTTCCTAGTATTAACTTGTAATATTGTCATGTCTCCATACCCTGACGAGGTGGTATTGGGTAGTCCTAGCCTAGATTTCCTTATCAAGGACTCCAGGTCAACTTCCTAGGACGTGTCACTGCTCACCTTCACACACAACTTACGTAGGCCGCAGCAGTCCTTGACTTCTTGCGAGGTTCATGGACCCCAACCCTGGAGTTGCTTCATGAACTCGGGTTCGGGGCCCCCGGGCAAGCCAAAGCCAGTATGGCAGGGGACTTACCTCCCTTCCTAAGGGTTAAGTCACCCCATGTAAATAGCGTGGTTTGTATTCAGTTACGGAACAAATGACAAATTCGTAGATAATTTGTATTTTTCCTAACGATACAAACCCAGCTATTTACAGTTATGTGCCCGACAGCCCTGTCCCCCAAGATAAGTCCTACCTCTAAATAAAGTGAATCAATCACTGGTGTGTGTGAGGGGGGAGGAGTAGCAAGCTACTCGCCCCCCCCCCCTCGCTAACTAGTGGTGGGGTAGGAAACCCTCGTTAAAACTTTATGGCTCATCATCGGCTGTCGCCAAAGTAATTACCCCATGTAAATAGCTAAGGTTTGTATCGTTAGGAAAATTACAAATTATCTACGAATTTGTCATATTGCTATTGTTTTATATATAAAAAATAAATACTTCCTACTATTTTCACACAGTTAAAAGTTATATACAACCTCTGTCTCTTTCTCTGTATTTTATTTTTGAGTTGTAGAAGAGCCAGGTGTAGTTTGAATTCAAGTAAACATGAAGAAAATACTATTAGATGAAAATAACGATGAAACACGAAAATTTTATGAAACTCAAAATTAATATTAACATCGTGTTCCTTCTCTCCAGATTACCCAGAAATTGCCTCAGTGAGGGTATCTGCAATTTCTCTCTCTCTCTCTCTCTCTCTCTCTCTGCTCAAATAATGAATAAATAATGTAGTAGGAACATTTGCTAAATAAAATTATATTCATATTTGGAAATTATTTTGTAAAATAATTGGATATAATTTATTTTTATATACTCTTGCTTTTACAGTTATTAACATAAGTGTTTGAGCTTTCTATAATTAACCAGTCATATGTAATGAGACCCATTTCTGACAACTCAAGTCCTATCATAAAATATAAAAGAACATTATAATTTTGTAAGGTATATCTCTGGGCAATTTTGTCCTGTAATGATTACCTTCAAAATCTCGCGAAACAACCTTGTCAAGGAATGCTATATGTCTGTCTCACGTACTGACTACCTGTAAAATCTCTGGCGATAACCCTGGCAAGCGGGACAGTAGACTAGTAGAGTGTTGAGGGAAATTTGAGATAACTGTAGCTGAAAATATGGAGTGGGTTGAATAAAGGTTAGCGTTAAAGGTGTCTGCTTACAGTTTCATAAGAATAGATGTTCACCAGAACGTCAGCCGGGCAAGCCCAACTTCAATTGGGGTGCCCAATCACAGGCATGGCCTTCCCAGTAAACAACTTCAACTCACGGTCACGAGCTGGTATCGATCTGTTGCCCATTGAGTGCTAGGCGAACATGTTACTTTGGTTAGGGTAAGACGGAGTAGTAATTCAATTCAAAGCTGATAATTTCTATACAGAATTGGAGAAGTCTTCTGTATGGTATCAGCTATCCCAAGTGAAATGACAGCTTCATACATACCTGGAATAATATCCATTCATTAGTGTTTTTTATTATGCCATCTTTACGTCGTCGATTCTTCTTTGTGGGATGTAATGATACGTTGGTATTCTTAAATTACATTTAATTGACTTGTGATTACATTGCTCCTCAGCTCTCAATCGTGTCTCAACAACTTCTGACTCTCGAGTGAGAGAATATGTAAACAAAACTCGTACACGTACACAGAGAAAACAAAATTGAGCATCGCTCTCAAAAAGATCGAATGATTAAATCCTTCATAATATACGCTACTACACCTATGAACTGTGCCGTAACACGTTCTAACAGTGCAATACTGTGCAATCATTACTCTTAATACCCATAGTGCATATAGTATTACATTTATAAAATACATAACAGTCTCCCCCCCCTTAACTTAACATTGTACAAAACTACAAATCTAATCATATCTAAATGAAATTTTCAGGCATTTATGGGAAAGATATTTACTTTGTCCATACCAATGATCAGATGTCCCAATAGAAGAAACAACCTCATTTGCTATAATGCCAGGGGAGTCGGTGTATGTGAGGTCCAAGCAGTTACCAGACCAGACCTGTGATTAGCTTCACTTATGATTTGCTCACAGCCTGATTCAGAGGCAAAGTCCAAAGCTCTTAAGCCATGGTGAAGGGTAGAGAAACAGAATTTAACCACTCCCTATGGTGAGCATTGAAATCGCTAACAAAGAGAAAAGAGACCTTTCAATTATCTTGTATCTTAGCCATAATGGTAAAAAGACAATCAAAGATAGATTCATCCATGTATTATGATGTAAGTAGATCAAGGACCGTGGCTCCTCAACATCTGGATTTCAGCATTGATAATGTTTCTTTAACTCAGTATGACTTAAATTTATAGGTGTGATTCTTGACAGAAAATTTATACTTTTGAGAAATACTTTAGGTCTGCGCCTTCTTCAATTGCACAAAAAATTGGCTTATTGAGAAAGTCTTTCAAGATTTTTGGTGATCAATCTATTCGGAAGAGATGATTCCAATCTTTCATTTTACCCGGTTTTGAGTATTGTTCTCCTGTCTAGTCTTCAGCTGCTGATTCTCATCTTGATATGTTGGATGGAAACTGGTAAACTCTTTGAGAGTTAACCTAAGAAAGTTGAACCATTATCGGGAAGAGTTAAAAACTCTTTACCTTTCAAAGATAAATGAATTAGGATGATATATATACAGTTGATGTTGTTGTTGTTGTTGGGGTATTAAAGCCAACACTTCTTGTTGGCACGGGCCTTTCCCTTGGTTGGCCCGTAGGTAAAGTTGATCAGTGGCAAGTTGACAACTTGACAAAAACTGGTGACTTTCCCATAGATAAGGTTCATTTTATGCTAAATATCTTGATTTTATTAATAATTCAGGACATAATCTTGCCACGTGCAACAAAGCACAATACAAATGCATGAATATCTGAAAGTTTCATTCGGATATGTGAATTATTCTAGGAACAATTTACTCCATCGCCAAAAATAACCATTCAACTCGTATCGAAAGAAACGTTTGCTGTTGGTTTTCTATGGCAGATATCAACATGAAAATTGGTATAGACAAAGTTAATATCCATCCCATAAATACCTGAAAATTTCATTTAGATATGGAAGTATTCTATGAGTAATTTATGGCACCACCGAAAATCAGCCTCCAGCGGATATAGAAAAATGGCTCGTGGGACTTTCCTAGGGCAAGTATCAATACGAAAACTGGTATACATGTAGTTCACATAACACCCATCAAACCATGTGAAAATCATTTGGATATCTGTGAAACTTTTGGAGTGGTCTGTGGCTACTCACTGACTTTTTGGCTAAAAATCGTCACTTACGAACAAAAGTGACAGTCAAGACATGCTTGTAGCCATCTAACTCTCTGCCTCCCTCTTGATCTTCTCCCCCTTCAGCTGAAATCACACTTGGCTTTTTCCACCAGAAGCAAGTTGTTGCTTCCCAAAATGGAAAACACGAGCTTGTTGCTCGAGATATTGGCTTCCCAAAGGATGGTAAGTAGCGAGCACAAATCGGGAGGTTGACTTCGGATGTGAACAAACAAGATGGCTGCTGCAGATAGGACGTGCTCTTGCTAGGCAATCTTGAGTCCCGCAAGCCTCAAAAGATAATAAAAATTAGCGTTGTTCATCCTGTGGTAGTTGTTGAATTCTTTGATTCACGTAACTTTCCGAGAATATATATTACTGCAACAGTTGGGAAATTTCTGGGTGCCACCATGATGTCAGCTAATCAGTTTTGTATACACTTTTTCCAATTTGCTCCTCAAACCTCAAGAACATAGTGTGACGCTACAAGACTTTCGCTTGCTAGCATTTTCTGGAAGTTGGCGAATACCTCAAGCAAGAAATGACTGGCGTGATTGCAGCATTACGGGTTCCTCCCAAGCCCTCAGCAATTCTTTTCAGTTTTGACATGCTTATCATCTCTGTAATCTTTCAAATGGTTGCCAGTCTCCTCAATTATTCATACATTGGGAAACATCCGCTTGTCTCACCGATGCTACTTTATTCCAAAATTCCTCTGGATTCAATAATGACACCAAAGAGTCAAAACCTGATGACGTTTCTATAGAAAAAGCTCAATTTAGCTAAATATTCTAATCTTATTGATATTTCAAAACATAATTAATGCAAAATAATTTCAAATCAAAAGTTATCTAGTATTCAAGTATCCAGTACTTGACAATAATGCTCAAAAGATTGTTTTTCATGATATATTTCAGTATAATCCTATTCCTGCGAGAACCAATAGGATTTTAGGATGCGTGTCTCTCGTTGAATACTGAGACTTTTAACCTAAATTTCAATATACAATTTAGATGGATTCTATTTAACTAATTCCGGAGCCTTTGTATGTCAGCGGCCAGGTCCTCCCTTGTGGATTAAAAATGGACATCAGCTAAGCTCAACTTTCCCCCCTAACCTAACCTACAAGACGTGTCCTTACATACTTACCTAACAGAGGGACTAACGCACCCCTGCGACCCACCTTACACTGCCGTATTTTAAGTTATCTGTAATCATACATGCAGGTGCCCGCTATCACACATACAACCCCTAATTCCCCAGCCAGAACCTCTGGGAGTTGGTACGTTCTTAATATTTCCCATTAAACTACAACAGAGGTAAAACTATTGTTGTTATTGAATACTTGGTAATTCTACCAGATACAAGGTCTTTGCAATTTGCAGCCTTATGTACGGTAGATATAAGGATGGGAATTGAGACCTTTTGGTCCTTCAAGTTATTTACCCTGAAAATGCTCAATATATGTTTCACAGACTACTCCTATTGTCAAATACATAAAGCGAAAAGGGTAAGCATGAAGATTGTTCAGATTAGCGAAAGCATAAGTCTGAACATCATTAAATGTTCAATCATGCGAATGACGATCCACCAAACGGGTGATTTTGAGGTCAGGCAGGATGCAGTGCTTAGAGGCTTGTTGTTGTTCTTGTTGTAGATTGCCTGTTTATGGAAATTTGGGTTGAAAGTCTCAATAATCAACATTCTAAAAATCCTCCTTGATCTCCAAGGGATGGGATTATAACGAAATAAATCATGAGGAACAGTCATTTGATTATTAATATCAAATATTTGATATTTGAATTCTAAATAACTTTTAATTTAAAATAATTTTGCATTAATTGTGTTTTGAATTGTCCCTTCTCAAGAACCTGCTTACCCGGCACAGGGGACACCGCCCACTCGGCACAGGGAACTCCCAGTTCCTTGCTGAAATTTCCGCCTGTGACTTCAGGAAACTTCAGCTATCATGTCTTTAGGTAACCCACAGCTAAAATAGCTAAAAAAAACTTTGCAAGGAACCTTTCTCCAGAATGGATAAAACATCATCAATGCCTCCATAGAAATTACCAGAAATATCTTTTTGTAGATACTTTATTGGAGTTAAGAAGAATATGATAGACCTAGAAGCCAGGTCTCTTTTTATGGAACATGTTGGAGAAAAGAGAGGATCGACTTTTATATATACTGATGGCTCCAAATCGGATGCTGGTGTTGGATTTGGAGTACATAGTAATGTTTTTAATTGTAGAGGTGCACTTCCTCTAACCTCTTCCATATTTACTACCAAACTATATGGTTTATTAACCGCTATTGAGAAAATAGCGTTGGAGAAGGAGGGTAATTTTACAATTTTTAGTGATGCAAGGAGTGCCCTTCATGCTTTAGAAGTTTTTAATTCCAGTAGCCCTCTAGTTTTAAAGATTTTAGAATGGCTTTTTATTATTGGACAGAGAGGTATAAAACTTCGATTTTATTGGGTTCCACCACATGTAAGTGTGTCTGGGAATGAGAAGGCAGATTTACTGGTGAAGAATGCAGCATCGGAGTTGCCACCAAGGAGGTATCCCATTCCCTGTAATGATTTCGTACCTTACATCAAGAAATTGGTTTGTAATAAATGGCAACAGCACTGGGATAGTCTAGATGGCAATAAAATGAGGGAAGTAACAAATGTCATATCACCTTGGAGGTATAACATGATACTGTACCCCGAAAATGGGATTGTCGTCTCCGTGTTGGTCACACTCGGTTGACACGAGTTTCTGCTGAAGGGCCGGCACCAACCGTATTGCGAGGACTGTTTAGTAACTCTAATAGTGAGGCATTTGTTGACCGAATGCCCTAATTATAATAACTTAAGAAATACTTATCTGTTTGAGGGTCGAGGTGAGGATGGCAGGTTCATCCTTGCCAAGATTTTTGGACATGATGTGTCATACTGTGCGAGCGGCATTTTTAGATTTATTTCAGAAGAAGGTCTTCTGAAAACTATTTAACTATTATAATGACATCTTTTCTCTTATTTTTCATATATAATAAATGCTATTGCCGTCAATGACCTTAAATGTCAGGATGCCAGAAAACTTTCAATCAATCAATCAATCCTCTGGATCAAGGCAGGGTCAAGCAGTGTCCCGGCTGGTTCTTCCTGTAGATAGCTGGCAGTTTCTTGGTCCTTTGGGGATATGATTAACTCTCCCTTACGGTTGGGTCTTGCAGTGAGGTTCATGCCAGGCTTTCCAGCCATCGCCACAACTGTGGCGTAGGAGATGGAGCTGTCAGTCTTGTGTGGTTTGAACTTAGGCAGGGGTTCCTGCCTTCATTCTTGGGAGCTGGAATGCTGCCTGCAATGGCACAGGCTTATTGCAGGAGTTGAGTGAGGCAGACAGTACAGTTACAGTCCACTGGATGATTCCCTTGAAGGACTGCCTGGGTCTCAGCAGGATCCGTTTCCATGGCATTGGAAGTCTCAGGCGCCGAGGCTGGACTGATAACTATAACTGTCTGCAGTGGAGTTGAAGGAGCTGACAAGGATGAGGATGTTCCCTCAGTCCTTGGAGTCACTAGAGGTGATGGCAGGGGGTGATCCTGGCACTAGAGAAGGGCGTTCAGGGCTCTTCCTTCTTTTGGGAGGGCGTGTATTCCCTTCCCTGTTAGCTGCTTTCATGGCCCTGTAGTGTTTCAGGACCTTGATAGAGGCGATTTTGCAGCCCTTGCAGCTGCATCTGATGATATGGGTAGGCAGTGTTTCGTCCTCAACAGCTGTGGTTCTGAGATCTTCTGTACTGAATAGATACACTCTTCTTTTCTGGTAGGCATCGCAGCTGTCACATTCATACGAGGGATCCTCGTAGCAGTCCCTGCAGGCTGCAGTGGCCATCGTCTTCAGAGAAAAGGCTCCAGCAGCACTACTGGTAATCTCTTCAGAGCTAACTTGAGAAAATCAGACAATTATCGGGAAGAGATAAAACTTCTCTACCGTTCAAAGATAGGGAGCTTACAGCTATATAATCACAGTTGAATGATCATGGTAAGTTGACAAAGTGATAAAACCTGGTGACTTCATTAAAAAAAATGTTTATTTTATGCTAAATATTTTGATTATAATAATATTGCAAAACATAATTGCCGCAAAATGATCTTAAATCATAACTTATTTAGTATTCAATATTCAAATATCTGACAATAATACTCAAATGATTGTTTTTCATGATTTATTTCGATATAATCCTATCCCTGGGAGGAAAAAAAGAGGATTTTAGGATGCATGTCTCTATAGTCGAAGCAAACGAAAGTGGCGGGTGAGAGAAGCTCTCTTCTCAATGCACTTCAAGACCCCCCCCCCCCCCTGAAGATATGAAGAACAATCTGACCTACGGATTAACTCATTTAGCGTATTAGACTAATCCTGTTTTTTTTTTTTTCGAGACGAGTTTGACAATTAACTCTTAACCTTTTAACTCCTGGTCATTTCCATTTTTATAGTTGTAGTTCTACGTTTACTGGAATTATTTGCTATCGCAGTTTTATGTACAATTTGCTTCCCTCATGACAACCAAGTTCGTTCTCTCTCTCATATATATATATATATATATATATATATATATATATATATATATATATATATATATATATATATATATATATATATATATATATAAGGTATAAACCTACAGGTAGATCATCAACTTAAGTCAAATCCTAGATGTAGGCAACCAATTAAATATAAACCTGCAGGTAGAGCCCCAACTATATTAAAAACCTGCATGTAGATCACCTACTAAAGTAAATACCTGCATATAGATCACCTACTAAAGTAAATACCTGCATATAGATCACCTACTAAAGTAAATACCTGCATATAGATCACCTACTAAAGTAGAAACTTGGGTGTAGGCTGCCAATTAAACAAAAACCTACAAGTGGAAAACTTACTAAAGTAAATACCGCCATGTAGATTACCTACTAAAATAGAAACCTTCATGTAGATTACCTACTAAAGCAGAAACCTGGAGGTAGGTTGCCAATTAAATAGAAACCTGGAAATAGGCTGCCAATTAAGCATAATCCCACGGGTAGTACACCTCCTCTAAAGTAAAATCCTGCATATACATCATTTTTAGAGTTATTTCAGAAGAAGGTCTTCTGAAAACTATTTAACTATTACAGTGACATCCTAACTTTTATGGTTTTAATTTAACTTTCTTTTATTTTTCATATATAATAATTGCGAAAAATCTATTTTTGGGTAAGATGGCCATGTCATCCTGATGGAAGTTCCTTAAAGGCAGCTTCCTAGGGTATATTACAACTACGGCGATATTCCCAGAGAATTTACTTAAGGTACCCAGAATTCTAACTCCTGGAGCGAGTATCCCTAAAAAAGACCTTAGGGATATCGTAAATATCAGTGGACGTATTCTTGACACGCCTCATAGCAATCTATACCCCGAATAGAGTTAACACTTCGTAGGGGTCAAATGGCAAGAAAACGAAAACGATAAGAAAGGGGGGAGCCGTTCGTAAGGCATCTCTCCTCCCCGTTTCGTAAGCGTGCCCTGCGCCGCGAGCTGTATTCCTTGTAGCGATACACGAGGTGCTACAGATACTGTATGTAGGGAGGGGTCCTACAGCCCTTTTCTCTTTTTTTTTTTTTTTTTTTTTGAAAAGGGACAGGGCGGGTCCATCAGGACGACATGGCCATCTTACCCAAAAATAGATTTTTCGCTTCGCTCAAAATCCGTTTTTTGGGCTCAAGCCATGTCGTCCTGATGGAAGTATACCAGAGCATTACTGTATCTGTGGATTCTCAATACGTGCCGTACTCCTCAGGAATGTTTCTTAGTCAACTCGACTGAAAGACCTAAGATGTTACCGTTATACATCTTTTCACTAATCATAAGCCATGAAAGCGCTTCCTGCCCCCTACAGGGAAGAGTCCTACTAGACTCTAGAAACGAACGAAGAGTACATATACCTATGTATGAATCACTCGCCAGCCAGTACAATATAGTGGTCTCACTCTATATGAAGTAAAGCATAGTCCTTACGGAACTACAGCATCCAAGGGAAAAAATCCCGACCAGCACCCTGGTCGAAGTAGAAATAGACAAAAAGGTTATATCTGCGTAGGATTAAACTTGCTACCGCCACCGTCCTCAGAGAGGGGTGGAGCCCTTTATGCTAAGGAAAGTATAAACCAGTGCAACAAGGCTTGCATTAAGGAATAGGCTATTATAGATATCCCCGATTAATATACATAGGCTAAATGCTCAATAATTAACATGAAATCAATATAGGTGAAGGAGACGCAAGGTTCCCGAGAACAAGTTTATTGAGTAACAATAAATAGACATGGTTACCACAAATATATACATATGATAGGTGGATGACCAACAATTTACACAAGTACCGTAGTGCATGGATGTATGGTTATCTGGAAGAAAACAATCAGGTCACTTGTCGCATACCAAGGTATCAAAGTTAACGTCCATGTTACTATCCACTGACATTAGCGTCAGAAACGCTCGGCACACCTGTCTGTACTTGTGCTACCATCACCATAACGCTGGAACAGTCACTGTGGGCTCCCAGAGCCTTCACTACTAGTTATACCAACGCATATAACTATACACTCACCCAAGAATCAAAGTCCCAAATAATTCCACTGTTCCTCGCAGAGTTAAACAGCAGGGTTAACGACGCAACCAACTGCTACCACAGACCTCTTTACCTGCTCCACTTGCTTAGCATAGTGGCGAAAGAATACCCTGGAAGACTTCCAGCCAGTGTATGAACGAAGGTGTACAAAATACATAAAGTTAAAGAAGTTTAAGGATGAAGCAACTTTCCTCGGATCCTGACCTGCGGGTGAACTGTCAGGATCCGCTCTGCGAATAAAATATGTAATTTTCGCCCTAAGCTGATTTCAAGATAAATTCGAGCCCGATGTTTCTCCTCTGAATAGTTGGCCCCCATGGAAGTCTGAAGTTCTACGAAAATAGACCTTTAGGCATTCTACGGGACATAGAGATGCATCTTCTTTCAGAGGGCAGATTCTCCAGGGACCCCACCTGTTGGTGGGCAACTCGTTCTTAGCGAGAAATGTAGGGTCCGGAAACAGGTTCAGTTCTCCCCCATCCAGGAACTGAACCCGGCCCTCCTCTCTCGAGAGGGCCACAATCTCACTAACTCTGGCCCCAGAAGCAAGGGCAAAAAGGAAGATCACTTTTTGAGTCAGGTCCTTCAATGCACACTCCTCATTATCCAGTAATGAGGCAAAATGAAGGACTTTGTCTAAAGACCACGAAATAGGCTTTGGAGGAGCTGAAGGTCTAAGCCTAGCACAGGCCTTCGGGATCTTATTAAACATCTCGTTAGCGAGGTCTACCTAGAAGGCATATAGAATGGGTCTTGTCAGAGCTGACTTACATGTAGAAATCGTGTTAGCCGCCAGCCCCTGTCCGTGGAGGTGGATGAAGAAGGATAGGCAGAACTCCGTAGAGATCTCGTGCGGATTCTTGTCTTTGACAAAGGCTACCCATTTCTTCCATGCTGATTCGTACTGCCTTCTAGTAGACTTACACTTATATTCTTCCAGGAAGTCGATGCTATCTTTCGAGATTCCGAACCGTTTCTTCACCGCTAGGGAGAGAAAATCATGAGCTGCAGGGTCCGGGTTTTCTGTAATGAAGCGTAGACAGTCGACTTCTGGACTTGCTGGGACAGAACTGGGTCCGGGAGTGGTAGAAACTCTAGTCGTAGTTCCAGAGCTAGAGGGAACCATACACTGTTCGGCCACTTGTGGGCCACTATTGCTGCTACTCCCTTGAAGGATCTCAGTTTGTTGAGGACCCTCAACATCAGATTGTGAGGGGGAAACAGGTAGATCCTGGACCATCTGTTCCAATCAAGGGACATCGCATCTACTGCTTCCGCCAAGGGGTCCTCGTATGGGGACACATATCTCGGCAGCTTCTTGTTGTCCTTCGTCGCGAAGAGGTCTATCTGCAGTTCTGGGACTTGTCTCAAGATGAAGGAGAATGATCCTGCGTCTAGGGACCATTCCGACTCTATCGGTGTAACCCTGGATAGAGCGTCCGCGGTCACATTCCGGACTCCTTGAAGGTGAACTGCTGACAGGTGCCACTTCTTCTTCTCCGCCAGTCGAAATATGGCTAACATTACCTGGTTGAGAGGTGGAGATCTCGATCCCCGCCGATTCAGACATTTCACTACCACCTCGCTGTCCAGTACCAACCTTACACGGATCGAGTGACGTGGGGATACTTTCTTCAGGGTAAGAAGCACTGCCATAGCTTCTAGAAAGTTTATGTGAAAAGTCCCAAATAGCTTGGACCAGGTCCCTTGCACTTTTTTCCGATGGGAGTGACCCCCCCACCCTACCTTTGAGGCGTCTGTGTGGATTGTCACTGACGGGGGGGGGGGGGGGGTTGAAGAGGTACTGACCTCTTTAGACGACTGGCTTGAGACCACGGTCTGAGAAGAGAACGTAGCCGAAGTGGGACCGGTCTCTTCAAGTCCCTTCGCTCTTTCGATGCAAAGGTTCTCCAGACTCCCGCTGCATCTTTTAGCTGTGCTCTTAGCACTGGGTCTGTTACTGATGCGAATTGAAGAGAGCCCAAAACCCTCTCTTGTTCGCGTCTTGATATCCTCTCGGAACCTAGAAGTCTCCTGACAGACCCCGCTATTTCCTTCCTTTTCGACATCGGAATGGAAAAACGGTGTGACACTAGATCCCAGTGAATTCCCAACCACTGGAACCTCTGAGCTGGAGAAAGACGAGACTTCTTTCTGTTGATCATGAAACCTAGATATTCCAGGAACTGAATCACCTGTAGGGAAGCCTGCAAGCATTCCGCTCTGGATGCTGCCCACACCAACCAATCGTCCAGGTAGGCTACTACCTGGAACCCTTTTAGGCGTAACTGTTTGAGCGCTGCGCTCGCAAGCTTCGTAAAGATCCTTGGGGCTATGTTTAGCCCGAAGGGCATCGCTCTGAAAGCATAAAGTTTTTGTTGTAGCTTGAATCCTAGGTAGGGGGAGAGACGGCGACTTATTGGAACATGCCAATATGCGTCTGACAAATCAATGGAGACGGTATATGCCCTCTTGGGCAGTAAGGCCCTTATGTGTTGTAACGTTAACATCTTGAACTTGTGGTTCACTATGAACTTGTTAAGTGGTGACAAGTCCAGAATGACTCTGAGTTTCCCCGAGTCTTTCTTGGGAACACAAAACAGCCTCCCTTGAAACTTGATGGACTTTACCCTCCGGATCACCTTTTTCTCCAACAGTTCTTGAATGTACTCCTCCAAAACGGGGGTGGAGTGTTGGAAAAATTGAGGGCACTGGGGCGGAGTACTGTACCAACTCCAACCCAGTCCATTTTTGAGCAGGCTGTGGGCCCAGGGATCGAAGGTCCAGCGATCCCGGAAATACTGTAGTCTCCCACCTACCGGCGACACTTCACTTTGACTGCCCTGCAGTCTTGCCTCTCTGGCCGCGACCACCTCTGAATCCTCTTCCCCTAGAGGGGCGTCTCGCCGAACCTCTGGCTGCACCTCTGGGCTTTGCTCGAAACGTGGTCGATTGCCCTTCGAACACTGGATTGAATGCCGGGGATGCTGATGACACGGCTTGGGGTACCCGTTGGAAGGTGGTCGGGGTCTGGGCTACCAGTTGTGGTACCGGAGGCAAAGCTGGCTGCTGCTGCTGCTGTCGTTGTGGTCTGAAAGGCTTGGCTGGACGGGAAGAAAACCTCGATTTCTTCGCCTTTCCTTTCTGCTGAGGGCCCTCATCAGGGGAAGACTTCCTCTTAAGGGACAGGCCCTACTTAAGGAGAAGATTACGGTTCTCAGTGGCTGCCTTGTCCACCACCTCTTTGACCACTTCATTGGGAAAGAGATCTTTACCCCAGATGCTAGATGAAATGAGTCTCTTGGGTTCATGCCTCACTGTGGCCGAGGCGAAAACAAACTCTCTACAGGCCCTCCTCGCTTTGACAAAGCAATAGAGGTCCTTAGTCACCGTGGCCAGATGGATCTTGGCCATTACCATGAACATCTCAGGCATCTTGGGGTCGCTAGCCATTGTCTCCATGTTAGTCTGGAGAGACATCGAGGCTGCCAGACGCTCCTTTGTGTCCAATTCCCTCCGTAGGAGGAATTCCGACAACTTGGGAAGGTTTTCGCCGAACTGCTGACCTGCAATGTCGGCGTCCAACTTCCCAACCGAGAAGGTCAGGTGTACCTTCTTCCAGTCCTTATTATCCAACGGCAAGGCCAACGACAGTGGTTTGCATTCCTCCAGAGATGGACACGGTTTGCCAGCTTCAACCGCCTTCAAGACGGCCGCGAACCCTTTCTGCATAAAGGGGAAGGCCCTAGCCGGGGAGGATACAAAGGAGGGGTGCTTCTTACTCAAAGCAGCAACTTTAGAGTTTGAGAACCCCCTCTCCTTCAATGCAGATGTTAAGGTAGCTTGAGCCTTGGAGTGATCCAGGATGATCACCTCCTTCGGTTCCGTCTCCTCCTTCGAGGCCGGCTCCTTCTTCAGACGGACATAACAGTCCGGGTAGGCCTCTCTACTGGGCCAGAATTCCACCTCCTCAAGGGGAACTGAGCCCAGTTTCTCCGACATGACGATCTTCCCGATCGTCATCGGCATGTGCTCGGCATATCTCCACGGGTTGGCATCCGAGCACAGAGGAAGGTCCTTCACGTTGAGCTTCTTTGGAGGTCCACGTGATGCTGTGATCTTCTGCATCTGGAGCTCCAATGTAGCGGCCTTCTGATTATTCTCCCTCTGCATCTGTTGTATCATACCAACGATGGAAGAGAGAGCCTGTCCCAGCTCTGCTGGAAGAGCGGACGAAGTAGAGGGGATAGGTTCAGGGGCCTGAACCGGAACGTCTGAAGGTACGGGAACCTCTTCCTCCATGGCAATAGGATCTGTATCCTCCTCCTCACCCTCTGCGAGGAGATCCTGTTCCGCACGGTCGGACAAGTCAGACATCTTGTCATCCAGCTGGATGTCCTGCATGGCATCTGTAACATCCTCCTCCACTGGGATCTGGACGAGAGGGATCTCCGGCCGAGGCTGGGGAACAACAGCGTCAGTGGAAGCTTTGGGAAAAAGGTATGCCCTCATCTTCTCATTAGGAAGATAAGGTCCAGTGGTGTTCTTCTGAAAACCCCTTACCCATAAACGGAGCTTCTCCCTCGCTGCATCCCTTGACTCCGCCGACCTAGGGGATTCAAAAGCCTCTGATAGCAGGTTAGTACATACTGCACATACCTGCGGATCCCAGTAGCGATGGTCATCATTGGAGGCTGCGCAAGCCGCGTGCCTCCTACACGAGACATGTCCGCAAAAGTTCTTGCTGCGGACATTGCAGAAGACACTATCACATTTCGGATGCTCCTCCTGTAAAAGAAGAAAATTTCCATGAATATCAAGTGAATTTCAATTCACATGTAAATATGAGTATTCACAAAGAATAAGGGAAAGACACCTACTTGTGAAACCCACACAATCACCTGTGGAAGCCCACCAGCCAAAAATCACATAGTTAGTCTTTACTAGAGTAACCAGAGATCATATTTCCCAAGGGACATTAGGTGTAGATCACACCTAAGGTAAAATTTTACCATTCTGGCCAGAGATGAAAAGAATTTTCTTTTTATCCTTGTAAGGCGACACCAAGTGATTGCACAAAGTAACACAAGTAAGTTAGAAAAAACAGTGTTGTAACCTACTATATCATGGTCTCCCCTGGTAGAATACACCACCCAAGAAAGAACTGATACAGTACCTGAGGGTGGTGTGCTGGCCGGCTATTGCCGGTCAGCACCCCCCCCCTTTTTTCCAAAGGTAGATCTCAAGTTCACAACTCCAGATCACCCCTATTGGGGAGAACTCCAGATCCCATGCCTGAACCGGCCGGCAGTGGTTGCCGGTCCGCAGCCACCCGGGTAGCACTGTGTTGCCGGCCATCACTCTTAGTGGCCGGCTAACCGGGCAGTGTAGCAGGCCGGCCGGCAGCGGTAAGCAAACCCTGCCGGCTGGCCTCCACACCAGGTAGCGCTCGGCTGCCGGCCGCCACTCATAGTGGCCGGCAGATGAGCAAGAGACCGGCCGGCAAAGGCATATAACCACCGCCGACCGACAGCAAGAGAACTGGAGAACACCCCCCCACCGGCGGTCGGCCTGTAGGCCGGCAGACGGCAAGGACAACACATAAGAAGACAACAGAATGAGTGCCGGGCTAAGAGGCTATGAGCTTCTGCGCCCGGCACCCGAAAGAGTGCCGAGAGGAAGGGGAGACACTAAGTCAGGCTTCCTAACCGCTGCTTACTGAATCTACAGACGGCAGCGGTGGAGGGACCAAGAAAGGACCGGGCAGCACTCAAAAGAAAGGGTCTCTGCCGGTCGGCACACTCTGCCGGCCGACAGGGGACCACGTCAGTTCCCCATCCTAACCTAGGCTAGGTACGGATGCGGACGACTGACACAAAGGAAACGGAAACATAGAAGGGAAGGACAGAGGGTCCTATCCAACCTTGCCTTGGTTAAGGGTCATTCCCAACTAAGAGAGCTCATCTCAGCCAGAGAAATCCCGGGATGGAGGCCGGCACTACTGGCTGCCTCCCTAAAACCAAGGCAAGGAAGGAATTGCTATTCCAGAAAGGGAACATATCCCGAATCCAGAACGGCAAAGAGGACAAGTCTGAGAGGTCACCGAGCGAAGGGATCACTACAGGAACCCAACAAGGTGATCCAAGGAGGATAAACCCCCTATGCCCGTGTCAGTCAGCAAGGGAGACTCTGCCCCACGCTAGACCAACACGGACTCAGACTAATACACTGCTGTACTGTCCCCCTCTGAACCAATTCAGTTGGAACAGGAAGGTACAGTACTACTCCAGCATAGATATATTTGAAATTTAATTCAAACAAACCACTAGAGTTAAGCCTAAGGCTTAAACAGAGGGAAAGGGTTTGCCCCTTCCCCGAAGAGAAGGGAGCAAATGGGGAAACAGATATTATAATGACCTAAGACAACCTAGCCTAGGCACTAAGAGAATCGATTACCTAATTCACCGAAACTCACTCCAATACTATCTTGGAAAGTACTCGAAAAAAGCTTATATGTATAACGTTGCCTAACGCATTAAGCAATATAAAATCACACTTGGAAGACTAATTATCATGCAGGAAGTACAAGGGCCAACAGCTAGCCTACGAAGACTAGTGTTGGTCAGCCTAGGCAAAACTTTCGCCAGGCACACTACTATCGCATCAAAACAGAATTCCTAATTAAACTAAGCAGCTAATTATTAAAGCGCAAGGGGCTGGGAACGTCGCTCTTGTTAACAAATAAATCCTATTCTAGCGAGCGACAGCGTCCATGACGCCTCCAACAGGCAACAGCTCTTGTACCAAAGATAACTCTTTTAATTACTTTAATTTTAAACAAGAGCCTACATTTATACATAAAAGAAATAGTACTCAACTTATCCGAGGCAGAAGAAGTTGGAGAAAGCATAATAAACGAGTAAATCCAAGATTTTGGTAGTAACACAGGGAAAAACACCGAGTTGTATAGCTACGCAAAAAGGAATACAGATGGCGCCGCGAGCGGCGCAGGGCACGCTTACGAAACGGGGAGGAGAGATGCCTTACGAACGGCTCCCCCCTTTCTTATCGTTTTCGTTTTCTTGCCATTTGACCCCTACGAAGTGTTAACTCTATTCGGGGTATAGATTGCTATGAGGCGTGTCAAGAATACGTCCACTGATATTTACGATATCCCTAAGGTCTTTTTTAGGGATACTCGCTCCAGGAGTTAGAATTCTGGGTACCTTAAGGTAAATTCTCTGGGAATATCGCCGTAGTTGTAATATACCCTAGGAAGCTGCCTTTAAGGAACTTCCATCAGGACGACATGGCTTGAGCCCAAAAATACCTATATAAACGTCATATCTGGCTAAAAAAAAAGATAGGCATGGGTAGCCAGATCATCTAGAAACACTTTTCAACACTATAAAAATATAAGTTTTGCGACACTACTTGCCAATTCCTTACGGTAACATGACTAAGCAAAAAAATGCAAAACAAATAAAAAGGGCACTCGCGGAAAAATGGCCAACATTCTAATATACGGCATTTCAGAAAAAAAAAATTTCAGCCACGTGCTAGGCAAACCATCAAGGAACATTTCCGACAAATAAACATGTAAATTAATCATTACTCTGTGATAGTTCCGTAGTACGTAGTAATTTTGAAAGAAATGGGAAAAAACGAAAAAATGGCAATCACAGGAAAATCGAACACATACCTATATATATGCCATATCTGGCTAAAAAATAAAAATAGGCATGGGTAGCCAGATCATCTAGAAACACTTTCCAACACTATAAAAATATAAGTTTTGCGACACTACTTGCCAATTCCTTACGGTAACATGACTAAGCAAAAAAATGCAAAACAAATAAAAAGGGGCACTCGCGGAAAAATGGCCAACATTCTAATATACGGCATCTCAGATAAAAAAAACGACATGCACGTGTTAGCCCAACCATTAAGGCACACTTTCTAACAAATAAACATGAAAAAAAAATCAATAATATACGGCAATTCCTTACTACGTAGTAAATTTTTACAGATATTGAAAAAAAACAGAAATTGGCAACCGCAGTTAAATACCCAATATACCAATAACTACGTCGTATCTGACAAAAACAAAGTCACGCATGGGTAGCCAGATCATCTAGACACACATTCCAACACTAAAAAAGCAAAAGTTTTACGACACTATTTGGCAATATCTTACAGAAAAATGACTTGGCAAAAAAAATGAAAAAAAAATGAAAAAGGGGCACTCGCGGTAAAATGGTCCTCGTGGTGATGAACGACATTTTAACTAAAAAAAAAAATCATGCACATGGTAGCCAAACAATCCACCAAGACTTTCCACAACTGATAACCTATACAAGTTGCACCATTCTACGACAATTTCATAATACGTAATAACTTTGATAATTATGCAAATTACCTTAGAAGGGTAAACTCGGTCGCGCTCGACCCCGACGCGTCTCAGAAATTGGGGAAGGAGTACAGCTACAGCAATGCACATCTGGACACTACTAGAGCGTGTAGGCGAGACACCGACTGCAGGTCGATCACCCACAAATTCAGTCACGGGGGCGAGTCACGTGAGAAAAACCTCTTTTTTTTTTGACGCTCGGGGTCACGGACGACCCACCGTACCGTTCCAGGGTTAATTAATGGTGTCGGGTTCCTGTGTGGTCGTACATACATACATGGCAGGGCAAAATACAAGAAATCAAGAGGTTTGCGCTGTATTGAGTCTGTTAGTGGCGTTTTTTATGTCGACCCGGGAAAGGGACTTTCAGAAAACCTAACTAAGGCCTCACATGGTTCCGTTAACAGTTTTCTGAAGGTAACTCAGCCTAGTGAGTCCGTTAATGGCGTAGTGAAAACTGCATAGATACCATCCAATACGGGAGGTTGCCAGTCGTTAGGGCACGCAATGAGAAACAGTTGAGAACTAACTTGTTTATTATCTGATACATTCTGTTTATATACAGGATTGCGGACAGAAAAGAGGTGTCCGGGTCGGGCTAAATGTTTGTCTAGATTGCCCCGGCGTTAAGCCCGGACTGGGGCTCTCAGACTAAATTGTCCCAGCCCCAAGGTAGGGGTGAAATGACCTCCATCGCATAAAATCAAGTCTGACTGAACATTTGTGTTTCTCATGAAACTTTACAATCAATATGTGGAACATCAAATACATGAAATAGCATAAAATATACATTGGTATTTACATATAAGCCATAACATGTACGGTTGAGGAATGATAAGTATAAACTCTGATTTTGACGAGATAAAATCAGACAGAATGATGTCTTTACAGGGCTGTAGCCTCTGTACCATGGTCTTCCATTGTCTTGGGTTAGAGATCTCTTGCTCGAGGGTACACTTGGCCAAACTATTTTATCTTGCTCCTTTTTCTCGTGTTATTTTCAAGTTTTTATCATCTTGTTATTTTCAAGTTTTTATTGTTTATATATGAAAGATTTATTTTGATGTTATTATTGTTCTTAAACTTCTCTTGTAGTTTTTCCTTATATTCTTTCCTCACTGGGCTATTTTCCCTGTTGCTGCCCTTGGGTTAAAGCATCCCACTATTTCCAACTAGGGTTGTAGCTTAGCAAATAATATTAATACTAATAATAATACCACATTTCTATTATTTTTACATATAAAAAAATAAATACTTCATACTATTTTTAACGTAATTAAAAGTTATATACAACCTCTGTGTCTTTCTCTGTGTTATATTTTTGAGTTGTAGAGGAGACTGATGAAGTTTGAATTTAAGTAAACAAGAAGAAAATACTATTAAGTAAAAATAAAAATGAAAGACAAAATTCTTATGAAACTCATAATTAATATTAACATCTCGTTCGCTCGTTCCAGATTGCCTGGAGGTTGTCTCAGTAATGGTATAAGCAATTTTTGTCTCTCTCTCTGCTCACCTAAATAATTAATAAATAATGTAGTAGAAACATTTCTATTCCTATTTGAAAATAATTTGTTAAAATAATTGCATATAATCTATTTTCATATACTATTACTTGCACAGCTATTCACATAAGTGTTTGAGTTTTCTATAATTCACAAATCATATGTAATTCGAGCAATTTCTGACGTACCTATGTCACAGGGTAACAAGATAAACAAATTTAGTTTTGAAAGGTATATCTCTGGGCAATTTTGTCCTGTATTGATTACCTGCAAAATCTCGCGAAACAATATTGTCAAGGAATGCCGTCAGTTACACAACTTGATAAATTGTATAAATTATTGTGAATTTTTCAAAAACGTAAGACTATCTCATTCTAATTTTATCATCATTTTTTCAGAAAAGTATCCAAAAAAAGTATCACATCAAACCTTCACAAACACAAGATAAATTTGCATGACTAAAATAATAAATACATCCTTATATCAACGTAGCTGTGGTCGTTCGTCTGGCAACGAACCACACAGTGACATGTCAATTTTGTTAAGAATATTTAGTGCAAAAACACATTTATCTAAAATTCTATTATTTTATTATGAACTACTACAGGTTGTTGTTGTTGGGGTATTAAAGCCAACACTTGTTGTTGGCACGGGCCTTTCCCTTGGTTGGCCCGTAGGTGATCTGTAAAAATTTTTAAGGTAGTTGCATTAATGGAAATTTGAAAGGTTTTTAGTAGTAGAAAAAGCTGTGGATAGGGTAAGGATGATGGTGGTAGTGGTAGAGGGCCATCATTTCTCGGATAGTAGTAGTTTGAAAAGTGGGGGTGTAAGGCTTTTGAAGATTAGAGAAAAATTGTGCAGGTGGGGTTGTCCAACCCTTTACTCCCTAGGGTCCCTGCAGAGAGATTTTAAGTGGTAGATTAGTTGAGTAGTGAAAGGGGGTGATGTGAATAGAGCCTTACAATGAGGGGATGAGATGGTGCATGGAATGAGGAGGTCTTACCTTGGTGGAGGTAGTGTTTAAAGCAACTGTGCATGTGTGTCTATGCTTTCGACAATTGCTTTTGCCAGTGTGGCTGCCTCTTTCATGGCATGTGGTGTGTTGGTGTCTACAAGTAGATCACCTCGTAGCTGTGCTGTTTCTCTGCATTCTAGTAGATAGTGCAGGAGAGCTTGTTGTGGTATGACATCACAGTGTTCACACCTTGTCTGGATGTCATCTAGGAGTTCCCAGTTTGCTTTGTAACTCAGCCGGAGTCTGTGTATGCATACTGCCAGTTTTCTTGAGGTGTATCTGTCTATGGGAGGGGGTTCTAGTTCCGATGCCCATTTGTACCATGTTGCAGAGGGAGAGCCATTCTCTATCCTCATATGTAGTTCCTTGATTAGGTTGTCCTTGAGCTGTGTCTTTATTTTGCTTTTGATTTGTTGCAGTGCAGGCTGTATGTGCACCTGTACATTGTGAATGTGTTTGGTGCTTTTGGCTAGCTCATCAGCCTTTTCATTCCCTGGTATCCCGATGTGACTGGGGATCCAGTTTATAGTTACTAGTCTGTTTCTTTCATTATGTTGATGTAAGAGGATTTTAATGTCCGCTATCAGGGATTTGTTTTCTTTGTTTTTGTCCTGCTGTAGGGCCTGCACTGAGGATCGTGAATCAGTATGGATGACTACTGGTCCTTCCTCATTTTCAATAGAGTATTTTAATGCTTGCTGTATTGCGACAAGCTCTGTTTGCAGGGTGGAGACATTATTGGATGTTCTCCAGCAAGCTGTGAACTTGCAGGAGTGAACTGCCGCTCCTGCTGTTTGGGTTCCAGGATCTACTGTACCATCAGTATAGTAGATCTGTGCCCCTGTTGTTTCTACAGAGGTTATAGCTGCTTCTGCTGCGTTTCTAAGTTCTTCTATTGTGCAGTTTTCTTTTGCTCTTGGGAGTTTGGTGTAGTTGAATTTAGCAACTTGTTTTTTCCATGGTGGAATGTGTATAGTACTTTGTGCTGTGTCAGGTTTTAATTGTAGGATTGTTTCTGTAAGGCCAAGTCTTTTGATGTTATCGCTATGGTCTTTGCCATAAGAATTTGGGGTTTGTACTTCAGGATGTTTGGATAGTTCCTCTCTTACTCGTCTTTTGGTGATTGAGTCTCTGTCTGACAGGAACATCTTTGCAACTATGCTTGCATTTCTTAGTGCAATTCTGTCTTCGAGGGTTGGTAGTCCGGTTTCCAACCTTAGGTTGCAAAGTCTTGTCCACATTGGGGCTCCCAACATGAGCCTCATGGCATTGTTTTGAATCACTTCAATTGTGCTTTTTTGTAGATCTGTTAGTCCCAGGAGTGTTGGGGCGGCATAGTCTACTAGTGATCTGGAACAGGCTAGATAATATTTCTTTTGGACGTGTTCATTTGCTCCATCCTTGAGCCTGCACATATATCTCATAGCTGTATTTCTGGCATTTGTTCTTTCCTTGAGATATTTTATCTCTTGCTTGAAAGTGAGCTGTTTGTCTATTATTACCCCGAGGTATGTGTATCGGTCCACCCATTCTAGGGGTTCCATTCCTATTGTGAGTGGTTGTACGGGGTTTGGGGCTTTGATTGTCATTGCTTTTGTTTTGACAATGTTAATTTTTAGTCCAAGCTCATTGGATTTGTGGCTGATGGAATTGAGTGCTCTTTGCATTTTTATTGTCCTGACTGGCCCTCGAGCTATTACACATACATCATCTGCATAGATAAATATATCAACTCCTTCAGGTAGCTGAAGTGAGGCTATATTTTCCATGAGGATGTTGAAAAGGAGGGGGCTTAGAATTCCTCCTTGTGGCGTACCATTTTCCAATTCATGATATGTGGATATCACTCCTTGAAATTTGACCCTGGCTTGCCTTCCTAGCATGTAGTTTTTAGTCCATGCTAGTAGGTGTCCTTTGACTCCTTTTTTAGCTACTGATTGCAGCACTGCAACTGGGCTTGCAAGCTCGAAGGCTTTTTCAAAGTCTATGAAGACTATTGTTGCCTTGTTCTGATTTATGCAGCTTAATACATCTGTGATGCATTCAGAGGTTCCAATTCCCTCCTGATATGCATATAGCTGCTTGTTTAGGGGGCCAATTTTGTACTTTAATCTGTTTAAGACCATTTTTTCTCCTGTTTTTTCTATACAGGATACCAAGGCTATTGACCTAGGATTTGTTGGATCCTTTGGCTTGGGGATTGGCTGTGTATCTTGTTGTCTCCAGGTTTGAGGCCTTATGTGCTCTAGGTGTGTTTTGTTTAGTAATCTTAGGAACGCAGTTTCTCCTGCTGGACCCATGTGTTTGATCATTGTGTAGGTGATTTTGTCAGCTCCAGGTGCAGTGTCTTTCCCTGTCTTTTGTACTGCTCTTAGCTCCTCAACTGTGTATGGGGTGTCTGTGTCATCCTGCTGAAGGCAGGCTGTGTTGATCTCTTCCCATCTTGATGGCGCCAGTTGCTCTTGTTGCATTCTGGTTTCGGGGGAGAGATTGATTGACAGTGTTCTGTTTGCAAAGGATGTTGCAATTCTTTCAGCCTCCTCATGTTGCTGTCCCAACCCTATGAGTAAAATTTCCCATATGGTTATGTGTATATATTTACATATATATGTATGTTTTTTTATGGCATGGATGTTTCTACATCTGTTATTGCCACTTGGGCGGATGTTTCTACATCAGGTATTGCTGCCTGCTTTGATGAATGGGAAAGGTGTCAAGGTTGGGAGGTGTTTTTGCTGGTAGCTATATGTGAGAGTATTGGATGATCTCAGCCATCCCGAAGAGGGTTTAGACCTTTTAGGCGGAATTATTCTCAAGTGTTGGGTCTCTGGAATCCAGGGAGATCCAATGCTTGGGGTAGGACTCTCGGCTTTTGGCCGGAAGCCCGTCATTACAGGATGATTCCATAGTTTCTTGGTCTCAGTCCTAACAGGCGGGTTCAGCTCACACCTGTGCCTGTATATCTGTTTTGATGCTATCCATCGGGTAGGATATGGATTGGACCATCTGGGAAGTATACTTTAACTGTGCCGGTAGTGGAGAGTGCAAATTTCCTTCCCAACATGTGATGCCTTAATGTCCTCAAGCAGGTAAATCAAACTATTCAAAATATCACTCTTCTCTTTTCTTTATTCTAATGGATTCTTGTGACAACGACCCCACCTCCCCTGGATATGCTGACTTGCCCCCGGCACTGTTGACGACCTATGGCAATTCATTTAAAGAAAACTCCGTTGACGACGCTGGAACTAAAAAGAGTTCAACCTTTTAAACAGAAGCTACTGCAATGTTTTAATTGCTTTAGATTTGGGCATCCTTCCAAAGTTTGCAAGAATGATAAAATTTGTAATACTTGCTCCAGTATTTACCATGCGGAATGTACACTTGAGGCAAGGTGCTTAAACTGCAACTCTAATCATAAATCTAATGATAGGATCTGCCAGTTTTATAAGTTAGAAGAAGCTGCCCTCAATAAATCAATTATTGAACATGTAAGCGTGGGGCATGCCAAGAGATTATTAAATAAATCTAACACCTACGCAAAGACAATGAAAACAGTAGAAGAAGTTCCTTGGAAATCATCTCACCCACTTACTACTGTAGTAGTTCTCGAAAAAGGAAATCACCATCTATTGATAAAGTGCTGCATAATAAGACAAGAATATCTCCTCCTAAAGATTTATCATTGAGTATCAACAAAAAGACATTGCCCACCACTATCAAACCTTTGTCCCCCAATGCAAAGGATAGTACTAACCTCTCCCAGGCCATATCCTTGCCTGATTTAATGGAGATTCCACCTGAAACCAAGTTATCAGGTGTACCTGTAGTGGGGAAGGTACAAAAACCTGGTAACTCACAACTTATTAATCGTAAAGAGAGAAACCTCCATCTCTCTCACCCCCTTCCATAAGAAATATTAGAGTTATGACATCAAATAAATATGATGTTTTGTCTTCTGACAATTTAAATAAATCAGAAATTCAAGTTGAGGTCCACCATCCACCTCAACAAATAGATCAAAAGGATACTGTGACGAGCCGAGAGAAGGTTGCGACTCAAAGACAGGATGAAAGCAACAGAGTAACTTTATTACAGAACACTCTCCTTTATATACAAAAACTCAATGCAACAGGAAATTTCCTGTTCAACCGACACCGCACCGGTTAACAGTTAACGGTGAGAAAATAAGGCATGTTATTTCAGGTTCTTTTTAGTGCGAGGGGAGAGCGAAGATACAAGCATAATATATACACAAAGTGAAATGTCGTTACTATGTACGATCGTGTGACACACGGTTGGTACATGGCTACCCCCCCTAAAAATGACATACTGACATGTTAAATAGGGCGCCCTGATCTAGAGAGGCGAACTGTAGGCGGGTCATCTGGCAGGAGATAAGCAGGTTTTAGACAATCAATGGAGACCCAGTCTTCTTTGCCACGAATGTTTAGTAGGAATGCTTTCGGACTGCGTCGGATTACAAGGAAAGGGCCCGTGTAAGGAGGCGTTAGCGGTGACTTACGAGTGTCGTTGCGCAGAATGATGCGCGTTGCAGAGTGCAAGTCTGTCAGTATGTGATGCTTCGCTGTGGGCTTGTAAGTCTGGCGGCATGGAGTAAATTTTCCCACATATGCGCTGGAGATCGTCAGAGAAAGTTGTAGATGGAAAAAATTTGGCAGGGACGACCAACGGGTCGCCATACACCATTTCAGCTGCCGAGACATCGAGGGCGTCTTTAGGAGTGGTCCTTAGTCCCAGGAGGACCAAGGGAAACTGAGTAAACCAGTTGGAATCCTTGCAGCGGGACATCAAAGCTGCTTTGAGGGTGCGATGAAAACGTTCAACTATTCCATTGGCAGCGGGGTTGTAGGCCGTTGTCTGATGTAGGGTGATGCCCAGGAGATTCGCTAATGATGTCCACAATTGAGAGGTGAAAGTGGTACCCCTGTCAGAAGTAATATGCTCAGGGATACCAAATCTTGCAATCCATCCTGAGAGTAAGGTAGATGTACATGAGTCGGACGTTGCAGTTTCCATGGGAATGGCTTCAGGCCAACGAGTCAAGCGGGTGATGACGGTAAACAGGTAATGATGTCCTTGTGATGTGGGTAGGGGCCTACAACGTCGACGTGAATGTGTGCGAAATGACGCTGAGGTTGAGGAAAGGTGTCCATTCCTGAATCCGTGTGTCGATGTACTTTGAAAGTTTGACAAGAAGTACAGGCGCGGACCCAATCCTTAGCATCCTTAGAAATGCAGTGCAAAATGAACTTCGTCTTCAGCAGCTGTGCAGTAAAACAGCACGAGGGATGTCAAAGGCCGTGAATTAAATCAAACACTTGCCGGCGCATGGGAGCAGGAATCCAAGGTCGCAGTCTACCAGTACTGATGTCACAGAGGAGGGTGGTGTTGGAGTCTTCAAGTGGGAAGTCTTCCCAACGGAGTGACGTGCAGGATGTCCTACATGCTTGATACTCTGGATCCTGTCGTTGGGCTTCAGCCAAGGCATTGTAATCCAATCCCAGTTGAACGGCAGCCAACATGTTTCTTAACAGGGCGTCGGCAACGGGATTCATTCTCCCAGGGACGTATTGAAGGGTGCAATTGTATTCAGCCACGGCGAAGAGATGTTGGCATTGACGGGCGGACCAGGCGTCAGACTGTCGAGTGAAGGCGTGGACCAGAGGCATGTGGTCTGTGCGAATGACGAAGGGCGTACCTTCTAAAAAATGGCGAAAGTGACGGACAGCCAGGTGCACCGCCACCAATTCGTGATCGAAGGTCGAATAGAATAACCCGATTTTGCCTTGGACAGTTTTCTGCTGAAGAAGGCCAATGGGCGGGGCAAGCCGTTGACCACCTGCTCGAGTATTGCACCAATAGCGACGTCGCTGGCATCGGTGGAGAGAAGGAGAGGGGCATGTGGGATTGTTGTTGTAGCCCAAAACCGTAATGGTCTAGGGTTATCAATCCAGAAGCTTCTCGACCATGCCGGGAAGCTGGGCCTTGAGCCAGTCCTAAGAAAGTGTGCAACAGCGGGAATCGTCGGTGACCAGTCTAAAAAGACCTGGTACGTCGATTCCCGTCCCTTCATGTATGGTGACGAGACGATCCCAGCCACGAGCCCTGATGGATTCTACAAGTATCTTGGGGTTGAAGTCGGGCTCGTGGTAAACATGAATGGGACTAAGCTGATCGGGAAGGCCAAAACCGAACTGGGGAACCTTCAGAGTGCTCCTCTAAAGCCTCAGCAGAAGTTTTGGGCCTTGAAACATGTGCTAATCCCGCGGCTTAAATATCTAGCCCTATTTGGACTGGTCAAAAAGTTCCACCTGAGAGGTGTGGACAATGAGGTTAGGAAGTTCACCAGGAGGTGCTTGCACTTACCTGGTGACACTCTTCTGCCAGCATTCTATGCAGGAACAGCGACGGGGGGCCTAGGTATATTCAATTTTACCGATGGCATCCCCAAAGCCCTGCAGGATTGCTATGATAGACTAGCTAGGTCTCCAGATGCCCTTGTAGCGGAGGTGGCTACGGAGCTGGCTCAACATCACCGTGCCCTAGTTGTCACAAATTGGGAAGAGAGACTGTACGCCACGGTAGATGGATGTGGCCTTAAAGAAGCAAAACTTGGACTTCGACCAAGTTGGCTGGATGCCGGGAGCCGGCTGATGAAAGGGGGCACCTACTGCAATGCTATCAAACTCAGACTGGGAGTCTTGACGACCCCAGCTCGGAGTGCGAGAGGCAGGCAGCAGAGCAGCCGCTGGGATCTAGGCTGCAACGCCCCCGGAACCCTGCACCACATCCTTCAGACGTGCCCAGCGGTAC
>NC_090758.1:15444586-15542997 GCF_036898095.1 Palaemon carinicauda
TGATGACGACGACAACGACAATGAGAAGGAAAATGATATTTAAATGTCACCAGTAATCTTTTCGTATCATATGGAGGCTGGCTATGAAAATGATTTCCGTATACTGTATTTACTATACACACCGAGCCCATTTTCCATCTATAATGAATTAATTTACATATTTGTTCATATTCTGCATATCATTTAACTACCCTTTCTTATTATGACCTAAAATATAGAAATATAAAACATGAAAACCTACATAGCATCGAAATGATGGCATAGTTCACATTAGATTTTTCTATTAAGAAGTTTTCATTCCCTCATACATGCATTATATATATATGTATATATATATATATATATATATATATATATATATATATATATATATATATATATATATATATATATATATATATATATATATATACATATATATATATATATATATATATATATATATATATATATATATATATATATGATATATATATATATATATATATATATATATATATATATATATATATATATATATATATATATATATGAGAGAGAGAGAGAACGAACTTGATTGTCATGAGGGAAGCAAATTGTACATAAAACTGTGATTGCAAATAATTCCAGTAAACTGAGAACTACAAAAATGAAAATGGAAACGATCAGGAGTTAAAAGGTTGAGAGTTAATTGTCAAACTTGTCATGAAAAGAAAGCAGGATTAGTCTAACAGGCTAAATCTGTTACTCCACAGGTCAGATTCTTGTTCATGTCTTCAGAGGGGGGTGGGGGGGGCAGGTCTTGAAGGTATGCTGTCCGAAATAATTTGATGTAGATACAATGCATTGAGAAGAGAGCTTCTCTCACCTGCCACTTTCGTTGGTTCGATTATAGAGACCTGCATCCTAAAATCGTTTTTTTTTTTTTCCCAGGAATAGGATTATACAGAAATAAATTATGAAAAACAATCATTTGAGTATTATTGTCAAATATTTAAAATTGAATACTAAATAACTTATAATTTAAGATCATTTTGCGGCAATTATGGTTTGAAATATTATTAAGATTTAAAAATTCAGCATAAACTAAACATTATCTATAGTGAAGTCACCAGTTTTTTTCATTTTGTCAACTTGCCACGATTCAACTGTGAATATATATAGCTAACGTCTACTGACGGTATCTTTGCACGGTAGAGAAATTTTATCTCTTCCCGATAATTGTCTGATTTTCTCAAGTTGACTCTGAAGAGGTTACCAGTAGTGCTGCCGGAGCCTTTACCCCGAAGACGATCGCCACTGCAGGGACTGCTACGAGGATCCCTCGTGTGAATGTGACAGCTGCGATGCCTACCAGAAAAGAAGAGTGTATCTATTCAGCGCAGTAGATCTCAGAACCACAGCTGTTGAGGACAAAACACTACCTACCCATAACATCAGGTGCAGCTGCAAGGGGTGCAAAATCGACTCTATCAAGGTCCTGAAACACTACAAGGTCATGAAAGCAGCTAACAGGGAAGGGAATACACTCCCTCCCAAAAGAAGGAAGAGCCCTGAATGCCCTTCTCCAGTGCCAGGATCACCCCTGCCATCACCTCTAGTGACGCCAAGGATTGAGGGAACATGCTCATCCTTGTCAGCTCCTTCAACTCCACTGCAGACAGTTGCAGTTACAGTTATCAGTCCAACCTCGGCGCCTGGGACTTCCAATGCCATGGAAACAGATCCTGCTGAGACCCAGTCAGTCCTTCAAGGGAATCTTCGGAGCCTCTGCCGTTTTTGGGGACAGCCCTTTGACCGGCCGGAAATCGAGTAAAAAAAGTCCGAAATCGGCTCTTTTTTACGGGAATGATTTGGTAAATAATGTAGATTAACGGGACAGTATTAAATTGTAAAACCGAATGTTTCTTGAAATCGAGTAAAAAAAAGTCTGAAATCGGCTCTTTTTTTACGGGAATGATTACATGACGTGTCCTTAAAAAGTACAAACTTAACGAAGGGGTAAATATGTAGATTGACGGGACAGTATTAAATTGTAAAACCGAACGTTTCTTAGACTGGGATGACACGGGCTCTATCTATCGGGAAAGTTGGAAACTAAGTAGGAAAATCTGCTCTTTTTCGCGGGAATGATCACGGAATGAAATATTAAATTCACTAGTTTTGTAAATGCTTGTCCCAACAATCTACATACTAGGACCACTCTGGTCATGGATGTCGGAAATGTGCGAGAAAAATGGACAACTACCCAAAATTCCCCTCCTAACCTGACCTACAAGCCATGTCCTTACATTCATCGTGAACTAAATGGGGGGGCTGAGGCCCCCTGCGACCCCCCAAACACTGTTGCTAACATACAAACCCCACAAACCAAACCTAACCAATCCTAGTAGTTCCTAGGTCACTACCCCTACCCGGGGCAAGCCCCCGGACCCCCTTCGTAAGTCTCTCTCCTACACAAAAAAAGCTTTGGGCAGCACTCAAAATTATATCTTATCCACATGATCATATTATTGGTTACTCAGGCTTACCTTAATATTCGTAGTCGCTAAAACCAAAATCCTCCGGTTCTTGGTCCTTCAACCTCTTCTGGGGTGGAGGATTAGGAGGAGGACTTGAACTTTTGCGACTAGTGGAAGGTCGGGCGTCGTTAGCTGAAGAACGGCTGCTGGATGGACGAACGTTACTTGGCCGAACGTTAGTAGCGTTAGAGGGAGGAGATTCAGGAATCGGCAAGAAGAGAGGACTGGCTTTGAGCGGGTACACGCGCTTGATGAGCTGTAAAAATGCCCTGAACGGACATACGGACTTCTCTATATAACGCTTCCTGATACAGTACTCCGCGAAATAGCTTTCGTACAACGATATCTGGGTACCGAATCTTGGTAGCAAGCTCCTTTTGAGAACCCGCCATTGCGATTCTATAGTGTTCGTATGTACGGTCGGGTCATTAGGATCAACGAAGTTAACACTGTGGTTTACAGTAAAATGTTTAAAATCATGGTCTTTGACTTTGCCATGTCCTTTCCAGCAATCGGAAATGATAGTGGTCCCGGGAAGAACGTGCTCTTTGAGCGCCGAGATCAACGTTTCCGCGTTACGTTTCTCAACCACTCTGAAAAAGGTCTCGCGTGTTTCCCGGTCAATGCCCCCAAAGACCCAGGTTCCTTTGACTTCATGCCCGATGTTATACTTCCTCTTGCCGAACTTGCTCTCGTCCACTTCCACAATGTGCCCTGGTCCACCAATTTTCTTATTGTCCAAAATCAACACGTGTTCACACACTTCTCGGCAAAAGTTGTACCAGTCAACGAGAGTGTGAGAACCAAGCTGTTCGTTCTTCAATTCAACACAGTATTGAGGCCAACGAAGAACCCAACAACACGTGAGGAGAATGAGGGCCACATCACCTTTTTTACATTTTTTACATGTACCTCTAAAATCCCCTAAGACGCCTTCTCGAAATAAATAGTGAAAGAATTCGGGGGTAACACGAGTGAAATCACGTAGATGTATATATCTGAGAGTCTTAATTGCATCAATCTGATCAATACGGGAGATAAACTCGAAAACATCACTCAAAGAGAAACTATACGGAACACGTCTATCCATCACGGCGGTTAGAGTTGGAAAGGGTCGACTGTAGGTCAATCTCGGGTCATGTGGGGGGGATTAAAAATTTGAAATCACGCGGCCCACGAAAGGGTTAGTTCGGTTGCTTTGTTTGACACTGGCTTTATCTGACGAAATATCTTAACTAGATGTTGGATAACCTAACCTTTGTTTGTATATAAAACAAAATAGTATTCGGCATAATTTTGGGACGATTTCGAACGAAATAACAATCTTAACAAGAGATTAAAATGAAAATTGTTGGAATTAGCGAAAACATACGTACGAACATCGAAAACTGTTCATGCTTGCGCGACCAGCTGATATGCGAATCGAGCGCCGCCAAATGGGTGTTATTATAATCAGGCAGGAAACAATGATTGCGGGAAGTTTTACGACCGAGTAAGTTGGCCGTGGCTTCAGCGTACGACGCATTGTAACGGCCTTTTTCTAACATAACATTTCATGATAAATGTCACTATACATGACGTGTCCTTAAAAACTACATACTTAACTAAGAGGTAAATATGTAGATTGATGGGACAGTATTAAATTGTAAAACCGAACGTTTCTTAGACTGGGATGACACGGGCTCTATCTATCGGGAAAGTTGGAAACTAAGCAGGAGCTACCCGTGACTTGCGTACGGACCATGCTGAACTTAGAAAATATTGCCGTGGTAAAGGTAAATTGTGCTATTATTCAAAACGATAAAATAACATCATATTATGGTATGTTAGAAAATTGTAAAGAACATCATCCCCATAATGAAATACGATTTGGCTAGTAATAAGAAAGATATCCCTGTCCCCAAAAACGGCAGACACCCCGAATCATCTAATGAATTGTAACTGTACTGTCTGCCTCACTCAACTCCTACACGAAGCTTTTGCCATTGCAGCCAGCATTCCAGCTCCCAAGAATGAAGGCAGGAAACCCCTGCATAAGTTCAAACTACACAAGACTGACAGCTCCATCTCCTACGCCACAGTTGCTGCCATGGCTGGAAAGCCTGGCATGAACCTCACTGTTTATGATCTCCCCAAAGGACCAAGAAACTGCCAGCTATCTACAGGAAGAACCAGCCGTGACACTGTTTGACCCTGCCTTGATCCAGAGGATTGATTGAAAGTTTTCTGGCATCCTGACATCTAAGGTCATTGACGCCGATAGCATTTATTATTTATGAAACATAAAAGAAAATTAAATTAAAACCATAAAAGTTAGGATGTCACTGTAATAGTTAAATAGTTTTCAGAAGACCATCTTCTGAAATAACTCTAAAAATGTCGCTCGCGCAGTGAGACACATCATGTCCAAGAATCTTGGCAAGAATGAACCTGCCATCCTCACCTCGAGCCTCAAACAGATATCTATTTCTTAAGTTATTATAATTAGGGAATTCGGTCAACAAATGCCTAACTGTTAGAGTTATTAAACAGTCCTCGCAATACGGTTGGTGTCGGCCCTTCAGCAGAAACTCGTGTCAACCGAGTGTGACCAATACGGAGACGACAAAGAGTCGCCTCCCATTTTCGGGGTACAGTATCATGTTATACCTCTAAGGTGATATGATATTTGTTACTTCCCTCATTTTATTGCCATCTAGACTATCCCAGTGCTGTTGCCATTTATTACAAAGCAATTTCTTGATGTAAGGTAGGAAATCATTACAGGGAATGGGATACCTCCTTGGTGGCAACTGGGATGCCGCATTCTTCGCCAGTAAATCTGCCTTCTTTTTCCCAGACACCTACATTTGCTGGAACCCAACAAAATCGAACTGTTATACCTATCTGTCTAGTAATAAAAAGCCATTCTAAAGATTTTAAAACTAGAGGGTTACTGGAATTAAAAACTTCTAAAGCTTGAAGGACACTCCTTGCATCACTAAAAATTTTAAAATGACCCTCCTTCTCCAATGCTATTTTCTAAATAGCGGTTAACATACCATACAGTTCGGCAGTAAATATGGAAGCTGTTAGAGGAAGTGCATCTCTACAATTAAAACCATTACCATGTCCTCCAAATCCAACGCCAGCATCAGATTTGGAGCCATCAGTATATATAAAAGTCGATCCTCTATGTTCTTCAACATGTTCCATAAAAAGAAATCTGGCTTCTAGGTCTATCATATTCTTCTTAACTCCAATAAAGTATTTACAAAAAGATATCTGGTAATTTCCATGGAGGCATTGATGATGTTTTATCCTTTCTGGATAAAGGTTCCTTGCAAAGTTATTTTAGCTGTGGGTTAGCTAAAGACATAGTAGCTGAATTTTTCTGAAGTCACAGCCAAAAACTTCAGCCAGCCCCTTTCAGAGTTACAGCCGGAAATTTCAGCATGGAAGCTGGGAGGGGATCTGGGAGTCCACTGCACCAAGTGGGCGGTGTCCCCTGTGCCGGGTAAGCAGGTTCTTGAGCGAGGATAATTTAAAACATAATTAATGCAAAACTATTTTAAATTAAGAGTTATTTAGAATTCGAATATCAAATATTTGATATTAATAATCGAATGACTGTTCCTCATGATTTACTTCAGTATAATCCCATCCCTTGGAGATCAAGCAGGATTTTTAGAATGTTGATTATTGAGACTTTCAACCCAAATTTCCATAAACAGGCAATCTACAACAAGAACAACAACAAGCCTCTAAGCACTGCATCCTGCCTGACCTCAAAATCACCCATTCAATGATGTTCAGACTTATGCTTTCGCTAATCTGAACAATCTTCATTCTTACCCTTTTTGCTTTATGTATTTGACAATAGGAGTAGTCAGTGAAACATATATTGAATATTTTCAGGGTAAATAACTTAAAAGACCAAAAGGTCTCAATTCCCATCCTTATATCTACCGTACATAAGGCTGCAAATTGCAAAGACCTTGTATCTGGTAGAATTACCAAGTATTCAATAACAACAATAGTTTTACCTCTGTTGTAGTTTATTGGGAAATACTGAGAACATATTAACTCCCAGAGGTTCTTGCTGGGGAATTAGGGGTTGTATGTGTGATAGTGGCCACCTGCATGTATGATTACGGATAACTTAGAATATGGCAGTGTAAGGGGGGTCGCAGGGGTGCGTTAGCCCATCTGTTAGGTAAGTATGTAAGGACACGGCTTGTAGGTTAGGTTAGGGGGGAGAGTTGAGAGTAGTTGATGTCCATTTTTAATCCACAGGGGAGGAACTGGCCGCTGACATACAAAGGCTCCGGAATTAGTTAACTAGAATCCATCTAAATTGTATATTGAAATTTAGGTTAAAAGTCTCGGTATTCAACGAGAGACACGCATCCAAAAATTCTATGTGTTCTCCCAGGAATAGGATTATACTGAAATATATCATGAAAAACAATCTTTCGAGTATTATTGTCAATTACTGGATACTTGAATACTAGATAACTTTTGATTTGAAATAATTTTGCCTTAATTATGTTTTTAAATATCAATAAAATAGAATATTTAGCATAAATTGAGCTTTTTCTATAGAAAAGTCATCAGGTTTTGTCATGTCAATTTGCCACTAATGTAACAAACAAACTTGTCTATTCTACAACTTATTCTTAGTTGTCTATCTCTGAATGGTAAAGAGTTTTTAACTTCCAGATAATTTTCCAGTTTTCTAAGGTTAACTCTCAAGGAGTTCACCAGATCTCTATTTAAATGATTAGTTAAGGAGAATGGCAGGCATAGTAAAGATTACAAAGATGATAAAGAGTGTCACAATTGAGGTGGTGTGTTGAGGTGGGGGAGGATTTGGGACAGTTTTGCCACATCTACAAATTAATCTATTTTCTTCAGATTTCTTTTCAATTTCTCAGATTTTTCTCCCAAAAGAGCAAAATCTACAGATTTTTCCTTAAGATATTTAAAATTTCAATAAGTTCTCAAAAATGTTTAAAATGAACCAAATCTACTTTTGTTCCGTAACCGAAATACAAACCACGCTATTTACATGGGGTATTACTTTCGGCGTAGCTGAAATGACGAGCCATTAGATTTTTAACGAGGGTTAACTACCCTCTCGCTAGCTAGCGAGGGGGTGGGGGAGGGGTACATAGCTACCCCCCCCCCCTTACACACCGGTGAACTGATTCACTTTGCTTTTGGCTCGGACGGTGGGCAGACGTGTCTGCTCCAGCCCTCGCTTGGCACCCATTAATGTTTTGTCTTTACTTAATTACTTACTTTTCTTATACCTAAAATATATATAAACATTCTTATGATTATATGTATATTTGAGTATAGAAATACAGTAAGTTTCCTTTTCAGTGTTTGTGCTGTGTGTGTATAGTGTACGACAACATCTCTGTGTAGTTCCAGGCCACCACGGTGACATTTCATGGGTGGCGATCTCTCCCTTGGTCCTTCAATCGTTCCTTCGGCTTCCGATTATCTGGCGCCGTGGGGAATCGTCATCGCTTGACTTTATTTATTAATCTGTTTTCTCCGCTATTCCTCCTTCCCTACAGGGAACTTGGACTTTCAGCGAAGGGAACATGGGAGTTTAGTTTTACTACGGTCTCTCTCTTTCTTGAGGTCGTTCACCCTTTTACTATTACTACTTATTTCGGTAGCTTCCTTCCCGTTGCGGGTTGAGTTGCAACCCCGTTTGTTTTGTCTCAATTACTTTTAATGAAATCTAATTGTATTTATAACTTTTCAGCTTCTGTGTAGAACGCTTCCCTTCGGGGTTCATTCGTTCTTACTATTAGTGAACATTCTTAGATGAATTATATAATTATAATTGTTATAATTTTGTTTGAGTTCTCCGCCTTCCCCCATTCCCCGTGAGTGTCAGTGGGGGAGGAGGGCGCATACCTGGTGTGTAATTCTTATGTTCTTTTCCCTCTGGGTTCCTTTTCGGAGTTCCCCCGGGGTAATGAATGCTAACTAATTATTTATTTTATTTTCACAGTTAACGATCTAGGTTTTTCGTCTGCCTAATGTGCCAACGAAGCAGAGCTGTCCTGTTTGGGCCTGGGGAGTCTGCTGTTGCTGCCTCCTCTCTAGGCCTTTGTCATGGGCGTGTTCCCTTCTCCTAGAAGTTCTCCCGTGACAACTGTCAGCTCCTTAGTTCATCTTAGAACGCTCAGGAGGTTCACCTCCATGGGTGGGTAACTTCCCTTCCGAGGGAGGTTCCCTTCCCAGGTTTGAGTTTTTTCCCTTGAAAGGCGGGGGGGGGGCTTCTCTTAGCTTTTTAATTCCTGGTTGGTTTTTCCTGGTCCTCGGGCGGTTATGCTCTTGGTGCTGAGCGACCGCTTTTGTAACCATGCTCAAGGGGCTGAGCGGTTGCAAGGCCGGACCATGGAATTCGTGCGACTATGCTCTTATTGCTGAGCGGTCGCACTTGCAGCTATGCTCAAGGGGCTGAGCAGCTGCAGGAGCTCCTCTTCGGAGGATTGCTCTTTATAGGTCAGCTGCTGATCCAACGGCCCTAAGGGGCGCCATCATCAGTTCTTCTTGTCTCTGCTACGAAGTGTTCACCTTTCTCGTTCGCGAGAGAGGACACTCATAGAGACTCCTCTTCGGAGGACTCCTGCTGTTGTTGCTGAAGGCTCAGTTCCCCCCTCCGAACATCCTTCGATGGGGCAGCTGAGTCCAACGGTCTCTCCTGCAAGTGCTTCTCCCCCTCGGGGGAGTTCAATAACAGAGACTCCTCTTCGGAGGACTGATGATGATGCTCCTTTCCGTGGTCGTCTTCATCTTCACCTCCGACGTTCCCCGCAGAGGATCCTCCTCGACGAGTACAGACCGTTGCAGCTGCTTCGCTAGACCTTTCGGCAGATCGTTCGCGATCTCCGACACCTGCCAAACCTTCTTGTTTTCCATCTCCGTTCCTGGACGCAGATGCGCAGTGGGCGCCAACGCACCCCTTTTTCCAAAGGGCACAGGTTCCTTCAGGGCAAAGGGCTTACCTCACAATGTGAGTAAGTCCCTCAAGTGTCAGGTTTTTACCTGTGCAACCTCGTTCTCCTGCGCGCGCGCAAACGCTCTCCTGCTGTGGACCAGACTTCCGCTGAATCAACACTCCAGCGATCTCCTGTAGCTGAGTCTCGCCGTAGATCTCCTGATCACCAGCGCTCACCTGCGCGCGAGTGCTCTCCTGCGCTTCTGAGACCTTCTGTGCGCCAGCACTCTTCAGCTCGCCAGCGCACATCTGCGCGCCCTTTCCTGCTACGCGCCATGTGCGCCAACGGTCTCCTGAACGCCGACGATCGCCTGCTCGCCGGCGCACATCTGCGCGCCCTTTTCTGATGTGCGCAATGCGCGCCAACGTTTGCCCTCACTCCCATGATCTCCGGATCTGGGCGCAGGCAAGGAGATTATTCCTTCGTTGAACTCCCACGTTCTCCTGCTCGCCAGCGCACATCTGCACGCCCTTTCCTGATGTGCGCAATGCGCGCCAACGTTCGCCCACGTGCCCACAATCTCCGGATCTGGGCGCAGGCATGGAGATTATTTCTTCACCTCCTCGCCGACGATCTCCAGACTTGAACGAGTCCCTGCGCGCCCGCGCGCCCACGAGAAGTCTCCTGTGCCCGCCTACGATCGTTCGTCCTTGCGTGCTACCTCACCATCTGGTTCTGCACCCTCGCTGATATCTTCTAGCTGCGCAACTGCGCGCCAACGATCTCCTAAGCGCCAGCGATCTCCTAAGCGCCTGCGTGATTCTTCGCCTGCGCGCAAGCGTTTTTCTACGCGCCTACGCTTCAGTTCGCCGTAGATCTCCTACACGCCCACGCGTTAACTCTCCTGTACCCGATCAGTTGCTACGCGCCATCGCTCGCCAACACGCCATCGCTCGCCAACGAGCCATCGCTCTCCAATACGCGCCATCGCTCACCTACGCGCCATCGGTCTCCCGGCCGCCAGCGCTCACCCTCACCTGCGCGGCCACGCGCATTTTCGCCTGTGCGGCCGCGCAGCCACGTGCATTTTCGCCTGCGCACACTAACCAGCACGCCCACTCGCCAGCGCACCCATGCTTCCATCTCTACGCGGCCGCGCGCATGCGCACCCACGTTCTCCTGCGCGCGAACCAACGATTTTACCATCACGCGAACGCCAGCGCGATTTCGACCGCGATTCCCGTCATGTTTCGCAACACGGGCAACCTGGCGAGTCTTCTGGAGCGCATACTTCTAGATCATTGTCATCACAATCTCCACCCCGTAAACGCAGAGCAGCACACGTGCAGCAGGGAGAATCTTCAGAGAGTTCTGGGCACCATCCTTCTCCTTGTTTTCAGGCAGGCCCCATCATCTCTACTCCTCAGGATCACCCGATCCCCTACCCGCCAGCGGGAGTCGCTGACACTGCGTCTGTCAGCAGTCAGCAGAGGAGGTACTTCGAGATAATGGGGGAGCCTGGTTTAGCTCTGCCTCTCCACCATTCCGTGGAAGGGCTTACCAGGTAAATTTTTCTCGAGAAACTCTCCGTCTCTGCAGGAGACATTCTCGGCTTCGAAGATCTTGAGCCAGGAGAAGGCCGCAAAGTGTGCTGTGCAGGCCACTTCATGGGTGGTCGTCTGGCTTGGATCTCTGGGCATCCTGTTGCGAACCGAGGACTTGTCCAAGGAGAGCACCAGGAAGGCCATGGGAACTTTCCTTCTCTCGGGCACGAGCACCATCGATTTCCGGCTCACCAAGTTTCGAACTTGTGGGCAAACTTGATGTTGAAGCATTGAGATGCAGTGACCGAGCGGTTCCTCTCGAAAGTCCCAACCATGGATGTCGGCAATCTCAGACACTCTTCCATCCTTGGAAAGAGCTTGTTTGAGCCCAAGGATGTGGGACGGACAGCTGAGAGGTGGAGAAAATCGAATCACGATTCGCTCCTCCAAAAGTGGCTTACATCCAGACCCTACAAGCCTCCAGCGCCTCAACAACAACAGCCTCGTAAGCCTAGGACATCGGAACCGGCTCCGGCAGCAAAGACAAAGGTGTCTAAAGAGCAGCCCCCTCCTGTCAGGGACAAGAAGGACGGGAAGTCCTCCTGGGGAGGCAATAATCCTAAAGGGAGCGGCCGAGGCCGCAAACGCTAGGATTGGCACCCCCCCCTGCATGTCTCCCAGTGGGGGGATGCCTAAAGTTGAGTGTTCAGGTGACAGCGACTCGGGGCCGATTCCTGCACGATCTCCGTGATCAGCCAAGAATATCGCATCCCGTTCATAACATCCCTACCTCCCCTGACAGCGAATCCAGTGTCGCCGAGCTCCTATGCCATGGGATCGGCAAAGGGGCTAGCCCTTCGGGCAGAATTCGAGACCATGCTCTAGAAGGATGCTCTCCAAAAGGTCGTCGACGGCTCCCCTCGGCTTTTTCAGTCGACTCTTTCTTGTAAAGAAGGCATCTGAAGGCTGGAGACCTGTCATCAGCTCTGAACAAGTTTGTCGAACAAACTTCGTTCAGCGTGGAAAAACAGAGTCGATCAGACTTGTAGTGAGACCACAAGACTTCAGGTGCACACTGGATCTGAAGGTCGGGTACTTCCAGATCCCAATCCATCCGTCTTCTAGGAAGTACTTGAAATTCAGCCTAGACAACAAGATCTACCAGTTCAAGGTGCTGTGTTTCGATCTCTCCACCGCACCGCAGGTGTTCACCAGAATGTTCACACTGATATCTTGGTGGCCACACAGGATCGTCATCCGTCTCCTTCGCTATCTGGATGACTGGCTAACCCTGGCAGTCTCGGAATCGACCCTTCTTCGACACCGAGACAAGCCTCTGGGACTTTGCCAAGATTTAGGGATCATGGTAAATCTCGAGAAGTCTTCTCTGCTTCCATCCCAACAATTGGGATATTTAGGCATGATATTAGACACCAGTCTCCACAAAGCCATCCCATCAGATGACAGGATAGCAAGGCTGAGGAGAGTCGCAGAACCTTTCCTCAGACGAGGAGAGCTTCCAGCCCAATCTTGGTTAAGTCTCGTAGGTCACCTTTCCCCCTTAACCTGTCTAGTTCCAAACGGCCGCCTCAGGATGAGATCCCTGCAATGGCGGCTCAAGTCCCGGTGGAACCAAGGCAACGATTCTCCGGACACTCTCCCTCTTAATGAGAGAATGCCTTGATGAAGTCATTGAGCTTCAGCACGGCATTTCATTCCCGTGCTGAATCTTGGTGACGGGCAAGAGGGCTCTCGAACTTCGGGAAATTGCTTCCCCAGTTCGAATCTAAATTTCTCTCTTTCATCTTTTTCTTCTGCTTAATATTACTTCGACCTTCTCCTAATTTTATCAACTTTCTCTCATCTTGCTGTCCTATCTCTATGATTATTATCTTTCTTACTTATATATATATATATATATATGTAGATGTATGCATATATATATATATATTTATTTATTCTATTTGCTCATTTATTTATTTATTTTTTTTTCTATTTTATTTAAATGGCGTGGATATTTCCACATTCGTTATTACTGCCTGCTTAGATGAATGGGAGAAGGGATCACGGTTGGGAGGTATTCGCATTCAAAGCTATATATGAGAGTATTGGATGATCTCAGCCATCCCAAAGATGGTTTGGACCTTTTTGGCGGAACTACTCTCAAGGGTTGGGTCATCGGAATCCAGGGGGATCCAATCCTTGAGGTGGGACTCTTGGCTTTTGGCCGGAAGCCCATCATTACAGATATGGGGAGGATGATTCCATATTACTTTGGTCTCAGTCCTAACAGGCGGGTTTAGCTTACACCTGTGCCTCTATATCTGTTTTGATGCTATCCTTCGGGTAGGGTATGGAGTGGACCATCTGGGAAGTATACTCTCATTGTGCCGATAGTGGAGAATACAAATTTCCTTTCCAACGTATGATACTTTCTTATAATTCTCAAGCAGGTACCCCAACCAAACAACAACAAAAAACCTGAAAATCCCACCCTTAAATATGGACCCTTCAAATGCTGACTCCCCATCCCCTGGATTTGCTGACTCCCCCCCGGCACTGTTGACGACTTCTGCTAATTCAATTAAGGAAAATTCTGTTGATGACTTAGGAACAAAAAAGGACCCCTCTACTAATGTTTCAAAACCAATTAAGTCGGGTAACAAAGGGAAACTAAGAATTCTTCGTTACCCAAATTCCAATAAATACTGATTATGATATGATATATAAAGCATTTAGATGCTATGGAGTGATAAAAGAAATTAGAATGAAACTTGAAAATGAAAAATGGCATTCATGGATAACTTATAATAATCATGAAGAAGCATTCAATGCAATATGTAACATCAATGATATCAAAATTAATAACCTAAATGTCATGGGTGCCCTTTGTGATAAGATACCAAACAGTTTGGATGTATATAGATCTGCTGACTGGTTTGAGAAAGATATAGATTTAACTATGCTCCCCCAAAGAAAGCCGAAACCACCAATGTGGCTTGTTGCCGAGCCTAAAGGGAGTAATGTGAATTATTTTAAAATTAGCAAACTAATTCAGAAAAAGGTAGGAACCATTGCACCTGGTGATATATCTCGCTTTGGGAAAAATAGCTTCCTAATCCATGCTAAATCATTCACGCAATCAGTAATACTGTCTAACCTTACGACAAACAGTGATGAGGATATGTTAGATGTCAAACCCCACCTAAACTTTAGTTATGGAAGGGGAGTAGTCTTCAATAAAGATCTTTACGAATTTACAGAAGAGGAAATACTAGCCATGTGCCCATTAACAGTGTGGAAAGTCCATAAGATTCCTGGGACGTCAATGATTATCCTTACTTTCCAGGATGCTGATGTGCCTTTCCACATTGATATTGAAAATGAAAGAATAAAAGTTCGACCTTTTAAACAAAAGCCCTTACAATGCTTCAAATGTTTCAAATTTGGACATCCTTCTAAAGTTTGTAAAAATGAAAAAATGTGTAGCATCTGTGCCAGTCCCTATCATGGAGAGTGTACACTTGAGCCCAGCTGTTTGAATTGCAATTCAAACCATAAATCCACTGACAGGAGCTGCGAGATTTATAAGTTTGAAGAAGCAGCCCTCAACAAATCCAGTGTAGAACACATAAGTGTAGGACACGCCAAAAGACTACTGAAAAAACCAAACAGCTATGCAAATGCACTGAAATCAAGAGAAAATATACCACAGGAGACATCGAACCCACATAGTGCTGCCAGTAATTCCCAAAAAGGAAATACATCATTTAATGATGGTAGAGTTTTACGTGACAAGGTAAGCATATTGCCTTCCAAGGCTTTACCACTGTGTATTAAAACTGCAACACTGCCCACTTCTATACAAACTTCATCCCCCATTACCAACAATAGTGCTAACCTCTCTCAGGCCATGTCCTTGCCTGATTTGATGGAAGTTCCACCCGAAACAAAGTTACCAGGTGCACCTGTGGTAGGGAAGGTGCAAAAACCTGGTAAATCCTCTCCACTGATAAATAGGAAAAGAGAGAGACCTCCTTCTCTCTCTCCACCCTCCATTAGAAACGTCAAGGTTATGACATCAAATAAATTTGATGTTTTGTCTGTTGATGTTTCTAATGGACCAGAAGATAAACTGAATAAATCAGAAATTCAAGTTGAGGTCCACCATCCACCTCAACAAATAGATCAAAAGGATGCAAAGAAAAACACAAACATAAAACCCATTATAACAAGACCACCTCTGAAGAAACCTACAGGTAATAATGTTAGATTAAAAACTGCTAATGGGAAGACCTCATCCAAGATGTCTTCCAGAAATAATCCATAGTTTTCTCCTCCATTTTGCAATGGAACTGTCAGGGTTTGAGGGCCAAATATGAAGAACTTAAGCTCCTAATTCATGAGCATTCCCCCATAATTGTATGTCTACAGGAAAGTATGCTTGATTCTAACACTCCTAGTCCTCGAGAGTATGTTAGCTATAGAACACCATATAATCAACAATCAGGGAGCCATGGCGGAAGTCTTGTATACATTCGTCGAGATGTTCCCCAAATACCTATGACTATATGTACAACCCTGCAGGCAGTTGTTGTACAAATTGATATAGGGAGAAAATATACAATTTGCTCTCTGTACTTACCTCCAAATGATATTATTTTATATGATGACTTAGCAGAGGTCATTCAACAACTCCCTCAACCATTTCTCTTACTGGGAGATATGAATGGTAGACATCCTTTATGGGGTGATATCCTAGCAAACACAAGGGGCAATATTATCTCATCAATTGTGGAGAATGAGGATGTGGGACTCCTTAATACAGGAGAGCCCACACACTTCCATGTTCAGACAGGTACCTTGTCATGCATTGACCTTTCAATTGCTAGCTCTAACTGTCTTCTTGATTTTGATTGGAGGACATTAGATGATTGGCATACTAGTGATCATGCACCAATCATTATAAACACCAACAATGGTCCGCCTTTACAGAGATCGCCACGATGGAATCTTGACAAGGCGGACTGGGAAAAGTTTCGTGAGCTAAACGAAATTGAGGGGGATGCGGAACAGGTTGAAAATATCGATGATGCCATAGACTTACTGAATGGAACTCTCCATACAGCAGGAATCAATTCAATTCCCAAAACAACAGGGTTATTCAAACGACGACCAGTCCCGTGGTGGTCTTCAGAACTAACTGCCCTCCACAGAGCCACAAGAAGATCTCTAACACGATTGCGTAGACTCCGAACCGATGAGAATTTAATTATGTACAAGAAATGTAGAGCACAGTTCCGTCGTGCCATGAAAGAAGCAAGGCGCCAGTCATGGATGTCTTTTGTTTCCTCCATTAACAGTAGAACACCACCATCTTCTGTGTGGAGGAAAGTAAAAAAGATAGCTGGCAAATTCACCCCCAACCCACCACCAGTGTTGAAGGTGAATGATCAGTATGTAACTGAAGCAAATGATGTTAGCAATGCCCTGGCTAGTCATTTTTCAAATGTATCCAGCAAGTGTGTAGGAGCCCCTGGTCACCAGTATAGGAGCGTTGAAGAAAAGAAAATTTTAGATTTTGGAACAAGAAGAGAAAAGAGTTATAATTCTCCTTTCACTGAAAGAGAATTTGATTCCGCACTTGCTCATTGCAACGATACAGCCCCTGGACCCGATGGAATTCCATATGCAATGATTAAACATGTACATTTTAATACAAAGCTATTTATTTTAAGCATTATTAATAGAATATAGCATGATCATAGTTACCCAAGTGTTTGGGAACTAGCCATTATTTTAGCCTTTTTAAAACCCGGTAAAGACAAGTTTTTAGCAGCAAACTATCGTCCTATTGCATTGACATCTTGTTTATGTAAAATCATGGAGAAGATGGTCAATGCAAGGCTGATATGGTACCTTGAAAAGAAAGGTATTTTATCACCGATTCAATGTGGATTCCGAAAAATGCACTCAACGACTGATGTGTTGATACGACTTGAGTCTTCTATTTGTGAAGCCTTTGCTTCCAAACAGCATCATGTTACAGTATTTTTTGACCTTGAAAAGGCATATGATACCACATGGAGATATGGTATACTTAAAACCATTCATGAAATCGGATTGAGAGGAGAGCTGCCACTATTTATTCAGGCATTTCTTTCACATAGAGTTTTTCAAGTGAGAGTTGGGGAAGCTCTATCAGAGAGTAAGTGCCAGGAAGAAGGAGTTCCTCAGGGAAGTGTGCTGAGTGTAACCCTGTTTGCACTAGCAATTAATGGGATATCCTCAGCCATTCCCCTGGATGTTCTCCCAACATTATTTGTGGATGATCTCTCAATATCATTTGCTGGAGCCAGAATGGCAACGGTTGAGAGAAAACTACAGCTCTCAATTGACAAAATTATCCAGTGGGCCGATATGAATGGATTTAAGTTCTCAACAAGTAAAACTACTATTGTACATTTCTGTCGTATACGGGGAGCACATCCAGACCCGGATATATACATTAAAGGTCAACGGATACCATGTGTATCGGAAACCAAATTTTTAGGTTTGATATTTGACTGTAGACTTACATGGGTTTCTCACCTAAAAGCACTAAAAGCAAAATGTGTTGAAGCTATGAATATTTTAAAAGTATTGTCCCATACATCAAGGGGGGGCAGACCGCAATACTATTTTAAAATTATACAAGGCCTTGATTTTTTCCAAAATTAGTTATGGTTGTGAGGTATACTCTTCAGCCACCCCAAGCCGGTTGAAAATATTAGATTCAATACATCATGCAGGTATTAGATTGTCCACGGGAGCATTCAGAACATCACCTATCCCAAGTCTCCTTGTTGATGCTGGAGAGTTACCACTAGACCTTTACCGGATGTCTTCTTTTCTTTGGTATTGGTTTAGATTGCAAAGACTCCCTAATTCTTTAGCCTTCCAGACTGCAAGCCTTGTAAGGCACCCAACATACTTTGAAATGCACCCAAAATCTCCTCAACCCTATGGCTTTCGGGTGAAACAATTATTAAACAGTCTGGATATAATTAGATGTAAGGTACTTCCATTCAAGATATCATCAACGCCTCCATGGAAGTTACCAGAGATATCTTTTTGTAAATATTTTATAGGAGATAAGAAGAATATGTCAGACCTAGAAGCCAGGTCTCTTTTCAATGAACATGTTAAAGAACATAGAGGATCAACTTTTATCTATACTGATGGCTCCAAATCTGATGCTGGCGTTGGATTTGGGGTACATAGTAATAGTTTTAATTGTAGAGGTGCACTTCCTCTGACCGCTTCCATATTTACTGCGGAACTGTATGGCATATTAACCGCTATTGAGAAAATAGCATTGGAGAAGGAGGGTAATTTTACAATTTTTAGTGATGCAAGGAGTGTCCTTCAAGCTATGGAAGTTTTTAATTCGAATAACCCTCTAGTTTTAAAGATTTTAGAATGGCTTTTTATTATTGGACGGAGAGGTATAACAGTTCAATTTTGTTGGGTTCCAGCACATGTAGGTGTGTGTGGGAATGAGAAGGCAGATTCACTGGCTAAGAAGGCTGCATCCGAGTTGCTGCCAAGAAGGTATCCCATTGCCTGTAATGATTTCTTACCTGACATCAAGAAATTGGTTTGCAATAAATGGCAACAGCAATGGGATACCCTAGATGCGAATAAAATGCGAGAGGTAACAAATGTCATATCTCCTTGGAGGTATAATATGATGCCCTGAAAATGGGAGACTTCTCTTTGTCGTCTCCGTATTGGTCACACCCGGTTGACACACGAGTTTCTGCTGAAGGGCCAACAGCGACCGTATTGTGACGACTGTTTAGTACCTTTAACAGTGAGGCATTTGTTGACTGAATGCCCCAATTATAACAACTTAAGGAATAGATATTTGTTTGAGGCTGGAGGTGAGGGTGGCAGGTTCATCCTTGCCAAGATTCTTGGAAATGATGTGTCCTACCATGCAAGTGGCATTTTTAGATTTATTTCAGAAGCAGGTCTTCTGAAAATTATTTAACTTTTATGACATTCAACTTTTATGATTTTAATTGAATACTCTTTTATTTTTTATTTTATTTTATTTTTTATTTTTGTATACATAAGTTAATTGTTACCGGCGTCAATGACCTCAGATGTCAGGATGCCTGAAAACTTTAAATCAATCAATCAATCTCCGGACACTCTGGTCCCTATGGAACCTGCGGAACGAATGGACCCGCAGTGGTGGTTGACCTACGGGAACCTTTGAAAGGGAGTGGATCTTCTTGTCCTTCCCCCGCATTTGATGCTGTTCTCGGACGCGTCAAAAGAAGGGGGGAGGGGTGCACAATCTGAACTAAAGGATCTCAGGCCTATGGTCAGAATCAGAAAGGTACCTCCGCATTAATCTGCTAGGAATGAAGGCCGTATATCTGGCCCTTCAACAGTTCCAACAAACCCTGGCGGGTCACTCCGTGAGCGACTACATCAGGGTAGTGGCTTATATTAACAAGCAGAGAGGTACCTTTTCATAACAGCTTTCCCATCTTGCAGTAGGGTTACTGAGATGAACCGAAATCCACTCAATACCACTATCGGCTCGCTTCATTCCGGGCAAAGGAATGTGCTTTCCGACAGTCTGAGCAGAGCCTCGCAGATAGTGAGTACCGAGTGGTCCTTGGACCCTCTAGTAGCCAACAAAGTCCTGACTTTGTGGACCTGTTCGCGACAGCCTTGAACTTCAAGCTGCCGCTGTACTACTCCCCAGTCCCGGACCCCAAGGCACTCTGGCAAGATGCCTTCCTACAACGGTGGGACAACATCGACGTCTACGCCTTCCCACCGTTCTGTCTGGTGAGAAGGGTGCTCAACAAGACCAGACTATCGGTCAACCTGTCGATGACTCTGATAGCTCCGCTACGGCATCATGCAGAGTGGTTCCCCTGACGGAACTCCCGAGAGAGCTTCCCCCACTAAACGAGCTACTCAAGCAACCACACTGCATCATCTACCACAAAGCCGTAGCATCACTTGGGTTTCACGCCTGGAGACTATCCAGCATCCCCTCACAAAAGAGGCGTTCCGCAACAAGATGCGGAGCGGATGTCTCGACACTTGCGAAAGTCATCCGCAGGGGTCTACCAGGCGAAGTGAAGAGTCTTCTGTGGTTGGTGTCGTTCAGGTGGCAGAGATACCTCTCCCCTTGATGCCACTATTCCAGCAATAGCGGAATTATTGTATACCTGCGGGAGGAAATGTGCCTTTCGCTCACGGCGTTGAAAGCCTATCGCTCAGCCTTAAGCCTGGCCTGCCAGCTGAAAGGAATAGACATTTCCTCCTCGTTGGATCTTTCTTCTTTCATACGAAGCTACGAACTTACCTACCCCCAGCCGGAAGTTAGACCTCCTCCATGGAACATGGTTCGGGTTCTTAGGGCTCTTAAGAGACATCCTTGCGAACCATTATGCCAGGCTTCTGATCGTCACCTGACTTGGAAGACAGTGCTCCTGCTCGCTCTGGCCTTGTCCAAGCGTGCCAGCGAACTTCATGGTCTCTCGTACGACGTCGCCCATTCAAGAGGAGAGGGGGAGATAACGTTCAGGTTCGTCCCTGAGTTGGTTACTAGACTCAAAATCTTGGAGCCCGTACCCTCGGTTTGACTCCTTCAGGATTTCGAGTCTCCGTTCTGTAACAGATGACCCAGACCATCTCGTACTATGCCCAGTAAGGAGTCGGAGGTGTTATCCTTAAGAACAGCCGCAGTTCGTCCTCGCGTGCAAGCCCTGTTTGGGAGCACAGGAAGGACGAAGAGGAGGGTCACCAAGAATACCTCTTCAGCCTGGATTCGAAGGGTCATCCATCACACCCTGAATCCAGACCCTCCTCCGTCACGTTGCCTTAGAGCACACGACGTCAGAGGCATCGCAACGTCCCTGGCCTTCAAGAGGAACTACTCTGTGATGCAGGTGCTACAAGCTGGAGTTTGGAAGCATCAAACGACCTTCACAGCCCACTACCTGCAGGACGTGACCCACAGGAGCTTCGATACGTTTTCTATCGGCCCTGTGGTGGCTACACAACAGCAGGTCTAACCTCAGGCTCCTTAATGGACAGGTAGCAGAAGGTTGAGGGCATTGTTACCTGGTTTTAGACTGCATGAATGAAAGTATTAAGATAATACTGTCGCTTCCCCCATACTCTGACGAGGTGGTATTGGGAACATACTAGCCTAGAATTCCATTTAAGGGACTTCAGGTCAACTTCCTAGGACAAGTCACACTTCATCCCTCCACACACAAGCTTATGTAGGCCGCAAGTTTTTTGCAGAGCAAGGAACTTGCGAGGTGCAGGGACACTTTTTCTCGAGTGCTGCTCACTCGGATTCTGAGCCCCCGGGCAAAGTCAAAGCCAGTAAGGCTGGGACTTTCCACCCTTCCTAGGGGTTAAGTCACCCCATGTAAATAGCGTGGTTTGTATTTCGGTTACGGAACAAATGACAAATTCGGAGATAATTTGTATTTTTCCTGACCATACAAACCTTAGCTATTTGCACATATTTGCCCACCAGCCCTGTCCCCCAAGACAAGTCCTACCTTTAAGCGAAGTGAATCAGTTCACCAGTAGCTAGCTACCCCTCCCCTACCCGGTAGTTAAACCTCGTTAAAAATCTAATGGCTCATCATTTCGGCTACGCCGAAAGTAATACCCCATGTAAATAGCTAAGGTTTGTATGGTTGGGAAAAATACAAATTATCTCTGAATTTGTCATATTTTTACCAAACAAATAATCCAAAAATCTCGTAAAATAGTATTCCTTTATGTGTAGAAATATTACATCAACAATGTCAACAGTATTTGTTACATTATAGTATTCATATGCTGTACTAAACTAGGTAATTATGTTAGTATGCAATGGATTCTGACCTCTATGTTATGAAGACATAAGCATCAGTTTCCTTATTTACATTACTTACTTTGATGGCTGCTTTTCCGGGCCATGCAGCAGAAACACACTACTCTCTACAGGACCTCTGCTGTCGTTTTACCTTGTTCGTTCAGAGTATTAATCGTTTCAGATCACTTATTGTTCATTTAATGTTAAATCATCTCTGTTGTGTGATTTTTTAAATAAGAAAGTCTTCAGTTTCCTCTTGAAAGCCTTAATGTATTTTTTGGGCTCAAGCCATGTCGTCCTAATGGAAGGTTCCCTTAGGCAGCTTTCTAAGGGATATTTAGCTACAGTGATACTCCCAGAGAATTGACCATGGGTCTCCAGAATTCTAACTCCTGGCACGAGTATCTTAAAAATTTCTTAAGGATATCGCATTATATCAGGGGACGTATTTCTTGATATGACGCATAGTAATCTTCACCCCGAATAGAGTTTTCGCTCTGAGGGGGAAGAGTGGCGAAAGTGAAGGGGAGCCGTCATCAAGGTTACCCGGTGGATCCCCTTCCTGTACTACTACAGGGCCCAACATGGCTACCTATTCCTTTGTTAGTAGTGAATTACGCACGGTGAATCTCCCGCTTGCTGTTGGTGTTTTTGTTACTAATATCTGGATTTATCATGCATTCTCCAGCATCTTCAGGGTCTGGAAAGTTGAGTATTTAATCTTTCCTGTGTTTAATATTCAGCTTCCTTCTCACAGTTAAATTAGCATAATTTAGATGTGTTTATCGGAGCTTAGCAGCTCACCGGAGGCGTCATTTTGAACGCTGTCATTCGCCATATATGCCTTATTTAGTCAGAAGAACGACGTTCCCGGTATTTAGCTTTAATGTACTATAGCTATTTAGGCAAATTGTACTAGTGAAGATAAGATCATGTACGTATATTTCCTCTTCCTTGAAATGTGACGATCGTATACGTTAGAGTCTCGGTGATATAGCGTAGCCGAGATCTCGACTCGCGCTAGGCTAGCCTATGCGTTTTAGTGTACATCCCCGTTCACTCTCTTGTATCGTTTTATCAATTCAACAGGAGATAGTATATCTTCTACAATCATTTATTTAGTTCGACACTTGTCTGTTTTAGTGATTTAAGGGAAAACCTTCCTTCCCTCTGAGCGCAGCCATTAGGCGACAACCCTATCTTGGTCTTGCCATAGAGTAGTGTACTCCGGCTTGACTAGGCTAGTGTTTTCTGTCTTCCCTCTTTGCCTGTGAGCATCCCGGCCTTGAATTACGACAGTAACTAGAGTATTCAGTCTTGATGTCGGCAACTCTACTGCCGGGGGAGTAGTCACTCCCCTGCCGATTTACAGTTGCAGTCATAGGAAGCCTAGCTTCCCTAGCCTGCATCCAAAAGTGGTAGTAGACTGCTGCCACCTTCTCCCTTGCGGTCTAGAAGACATGTCTTATATCTGGCAAGGTCTTGGGCTGAGGAATCGATATTCATCTGAGGCCCAAGACGGCGCGGATATTGAAACGATGTTTTTGAGTTTGTGACCGAAAGTGGATGGCAATTGTGCCGCCTTCTTCCAACACGAAACACAAGACCCTTTCCCTTCCCCTCTCTGTCCTTTAGCGATGGCCTAGCCATTGTAATATCTTTGGCCAGTATTCTACAATCTCCTCGCCTGCCGGGTGGGTTGTGATGCCAGCCTGGCTCCTACAGAGGCGGTTTGATTGACGCTTCGACCTTTCCCCTACGGACGCAAGGCTCCGGGAAAGGTCGTGCCGGCCATGACGGCTGCCGGTGGGAGACCCTGATGTCTTTGAGTGTTCTTCAATCCTCTCTTGGACTGCCATCCACAATCCCTGGAACCGGCAGAGTAGCCACTAACTGACCCTGTGGCTGGATGGAAGCTAGAATGATACATTTCCCCCTTCCATTTGAACCCTCATTCTGGAAGAAGGCAGTAGGGACAGTAGCCCCTACACCCTTATTTATTGTACTAAACTATAATGATTAGGTAGTTCTTTTCTGTATGCTTTCTCTCTCTCTCTGTTGCCTAGTGCCGTCAGGTACTAGCCTAGCCGGCAGCATGCCGGAAGTACTACAGTATAAGATTATTCAGTAGCCTGTATTTCTACAGTATAGTACATACTGCAGTTTATAATTTTCCAACATATTTTGTGTGTCCTTTCACAGTCCATTGGTGAGACCAATTATAATATTAAAGTGAAGTATTCCTTTAATACCCTGATGAGCCATAGGTCATCAGAACTTAATATTTTTACCCTAAAATATTATTATTCGATTATGGAAGGGTTAGTGCTAGTATACACTAATTTTAGCTCTAGAGATTAGGGCTCTTCCACTGTAGTTTTCCTTGAATAAGGAAATTCTAAATATTAATATTGAGGGAGGTCACAGCATTTGGTTGGACAGGAGACACAGATATGTATCTTTCATACTTTCTTTCTAGCTTACTATCCTAAGCTATAATGGTAATGGTAATACCATTTAATGCATGTATATAAAATTTATCAAGTGTGATAAATCACCCCATACTCATTTCATTTTCCTTTCTTTACAGGAGGAGACCAAGGTGAAGTGTGAGAGTATGTACTGTAACCACAAGAGTAAGAACTTTTGTGGTCACACTATGTGCAGGTCTCATGCCCCCTGCTCAACTGCAACCGAAACCTTGAGGTATTGGGACCCCAAGGACTGCAACATCTGCTCGGCCTCGATGACCGAGGGTTTCGGTGATCCCAAGTCGACAGAGTTGAGGGACGCTGCGAGGGAAAAGCTTCGGAAATGGGTACGAGGGTTACAGAAGAACTCTCCGGGACCGTACCTTCCCAATGACATGATGAGAAGCATGCTGTTCCCGAAGGCAACAGCTGATGCCGTCGTACCTCAGGCACGACCCGGGCCTCCCTGCATCCAGATCACAGTTGAGGCCGACTTCAATGAAGCTATGAAAGGAATGGACATCCATCAGGAGAGGATGTCTGAAGTGTTCTCGGACACAGGAAAGGATCTCCTTCAAGAGGATCCTGAATAAGAGGTGGCCCAACCACCAGGAGACGAGGATCTTGAGTCGACGGAATCGGAGGCTCTCCTTCTGTCTGTGTGGACATTCCAGCCGGCACCGTCCACGTCTTCGGCTACTACCCCTCCTTTAGACTCTCTGGGTCAAACAGTTATGGCCCAAATTACGTTGCTAATGGACGCTCTACGTAAGGAAAACGTAGATATGAAGAAGGAAATGACGAAGGCATTCCGCGAAGCAACTCGGATAGTGACTTTCCGTGGGTCTTACAAGCGACCCAGAGTGTCTGACCTGCCACCTTGCTCCGAAACCAATCCCTGGAGGTATGCAGAGTAATGCTGTGAAGCACATGAGAAATTTACAAAGAAAGGATTGTGAACTAGACGACGCCGCAGAACACTTACTCGATTCATTCGTAATCATTATAGGTTCCTCAGATGATGATGACGATGACGACGACAATGAGAAGGAAAATGATATTTAGATATCACCAGTAATCTTTTCTTATTATATGGAGGCTGGCTATGAAAATTATTTCCATATACTGTATTTACTATACACACCAAGACCATTTTCCATATATAATAAAATAGTTTACATATTTGTTCATATTCTGCATATCATTTAACTACCCTTTCTTATTATGGCCTGAAATATAGAAATATAAAACATGAAAACCTACATAGCATCGAAATGATGGCATAGTTCACATTAGATTTTTTTATTAAGAAGTTTTCATGCCCTCATTATATATATATATATATATATATATATATATATATATATATATATATATATATATATATATACATATGTGTATATATATATATATATATATATATATATATATATATATATATATATATATATATATATATATATATATATATATATATATATATATATATATATATATGAGAGAGAGAGAACGAACTTGATTGTCATGAGGGAAGCAAATTGTACATAAAACTGTGATAGCAAATAATTCCAGTAAACGTAGAACTACAACTATAAAAATGGAAATGACCAGGAGTTAAAAGGTTAAGAGTTAATTGTCAAACTCATCTCGAAAAAAAAAAAGCAGGATTAGTCTAACACGTTAAATCTGTTAATCCGCAGGTCAGATTCTTCTTCATATCTTCAGAGGAGGGGGGGGGGGTCTTGAAAGTATTCTGTCCGAAATATTTTGATGTAGATACGATGCATTGAGAAGAGAGCTTCTCTCACCTGCCACTTTCGTTGGTTCGATTATAGAGACATGCATCCTAAAATCCTTTTTTTTTTTTCCCAGGAATAGGATTATACAGAAATAAATCATGAAAAACAATCATTTGATTATTATTGTCAAATATTTAAAATTGAATACTAAATAACTTATAATTTATAATCATTTTGCGGCAATTATGTTTTGAAATATTATTAAAACCAAAATATTTAGCATAAACTGAACATCATCTATAGTAAAGTCACCAGTTTTTTTCAATTTGTCAACTTGCCACGAGTCAACTGTGATTATATAGCTGCAACGGTATCTTTGCACGGTAGAGAAATTTTATCTCTTCCCGATAATTGTCTGATTTTCTCAAGTTGACTCTGAAGAGGTTACCAGTAGTGCTGCCAGAGCCTTTGGCTTTAGCCCAAAGACGATCGCCACTGCAGGTACTGCTACGAGGATCCCTCGTGTGACTGTGACAGCTGCGATGCCTACCAGAAAAGAAGAGTGTATCTATTCAGCGCAGTAGATCTCAGAACCACAGCTGTTGAGGACAAAACACTACCTACCCATAACATCAGGTGCAGCTGCAAGGGCTGCAAAATCGCCTCTATCAAGGTCCTGAAACACTACAAGGTCATGAAAGCAGCTAACAGGGAAGGGAATACACGCTCTCCCAAAAGAAGGAAGAGCCCTGAACGCCCTTCTCCAGTGCCAGGATCACCCCTGCCATCACCTCTAGTGACTGCCTGGACTGAGGGAACATGCTCATCCTTGTCAGCTCCTTCAACTTCACTGCAGACAGTTGCAGTTACAGTTATCAGTCCAACCTCGGCGCCTGAGACTTTCAATGCCATGGAAACAGATCCTGCTGAGACCCAGTCAGTCCTTCAAGGGAATCATCCAGTGGACTGTAACTGTACTGTCTGCTTCACTCAACTCTTGCACGAAGCCTCTGCCATTGCAGCCAGCATTCCAGCTCCCAAGAATGAAGGCAGGAAACCCCTGCATAAGTTGAAACTACACAAGACTGACAGCTCCATCTCCTACGTCACAGTTGCTGCCATGGCTGGAAAGCCTGGCATGAACCTCACTGCAAGACCCAACCGGAAGGGAGAGTTAATGATCTCCCCAAAGGACCAAGAAACTGCCAGCTATCTACAGGAAGAACCAGCCATGACACTGCTCGACCCTTCCTTGATCCAGAGGATTGATTGATTGATTGAAAGTTTTCTGGCATCCTGACATCTAAGGTCATTGACGCCAATAGCATTTATTATATATGAAAAATAAAAGAAAATGACCCTCCTTCTCCAATGCTATTTTCTCAATAGCGGTTAACATACCATACAGTTCGGCAGTAAATATGGAAGCTGTTAGAGGAAGTGCATCTCTACAATTAAAACCATTACCATGTCCTCCAAATCCAACGCCAGCATCAGATTTGGAGCCATCAGTATATATAAAAGTCGATCCTCTATGTTCCTCAACATGTTCCATAAAAAGAGATCTGGCTTCTAGGTCTATCATATTCTTCTTAACTCCAATAAAGTATTTACAAAAAGATATCTGGTAATTTCCATGGAGGCATTGATGATGTTTTATCCATTCTGGATAAAGGTTCTTGCAAAGTTTTTTAGCTGTGGGTTACCTAAAGATATAATAACTGAAGTTTCCTGATATCACAGCCAAAAATTTCAGTAAGGAACCTGGGAGGGCATCTTGGAGTTCCCTGCACCAAGTGGGCGGTGTTCCCTGTGCCGGGTAAGCAGGTTCTTGAGGGGGAATAATTTAAAACATAATTAATGCAAAATTATTTTGAATTAAAAGTTATTTAGAATTCAAATATCAAATATTTGATATTAATAATCGAATGACTGTTCCTCATGATTTATTTCGGTATAATCCCATTCCTTGGAGATCATGGAGGATTTTTAGAATGTTGATTATTGAGACTTTTAACCCAAATTTCCATATACAGGCAATATACAACAACAACAACAACAAGCCTCGCAGCACTGTGTCGTGCCTAACCTTAAGAGAAAACACCCGTTTGGTAGCTCGTTGTTCGCCTATCAGCTGTTGCTGCAAGATTGAAAATTCAGCGATGTTCGGACTTATGTTTTCGCTAATTCCAACAATCTACATTATTAACCTTTTCGCTTTATGTATTTGATAATAAGAGTAGTCTGTAAAACATATATTGAATATTTTCAGGGTAAATAACCTATAAGACCAAAAGGTCTCAATTCCCATCCTTATATCTACCGTACATAAGGCAGCAAATTGCAAAGACCTTGTATCTGGTAGAGTTTCAAAGTATTCAATAACAACAATAGTTTTACCTCTGTTGTAGTTTAATGGGAAATATTAAGAACATACTAACTCACAGAGGTTCTTGATGGGGAATTAGAAAACTAGAATCCAACTACAAGTCCTTCCATTAGAATCCATCCAAATTGGATATTGAAATTTGTGCCAACACATAACACAGTCATTCTAAAATTCCTCTTTGATCTCCAAGGGATGGGATTATACCGAAATAAATGATGCGGAAAAGTCATTCGATTATTGATATCAAATATTTGATATTTGAATTCTAAATAACTTGATTTAAAATAATTTTGCATTAATTAAATTTTAAAATATGGAAATAATTTAAATATTTAGCATAAATTAAACATTATCTATAGAAAAGTCCCCAGTTTTTGTAATGTTGACAAGTCTAATTCAACTTTGTGTTACAGCAAATCATAAATTTCTCGCACATCTTTGAACGGTAAAGAGTTTATAACTCTTCCCAATAATTGTTCAATTTTCTTAGGTCAGCTTACAAGAGGTCACCGAATCTTATCTAAATGGTTAATTGAGGACACTGGCAGCCGTTTGAAAGATTACAGAGATGATAAGCGAGTCAAAACTGAGGACTGTTGAGTTTGGAGGGCTTGGGAGGAACCTGTAATACGGGAATCACACTAGTCATTTCTTGCTTGAGGTATTCGACAACCTCCAGCCAATGCTAACGAGCGAAAGTCTTGTAGTGTCACACTACGTTCTTGCAGTTTGAGGAGCAAATTGGAAAAAGTGTATACTAAACCAATCGGCTGACACCATCATGGCACCCAGAAATTTTTCAGCTGTTGCAGTAATATGTATTCTCGGAACATTACTTGAATCAAAGAATTCAACAACTACCACAGGATGAACAATGCAAATTTTTGTTATCTTTTGAGGCTTGCTGGACTCAAGATTGCCAAGCAGCCATCTTGTTTGTTTACATCCGAAGTCAAGTTTGCGATTTGTGCTCGCTACTTACCATCCTGTGGGAAGCCAATATCTCGAGCAACAAGCTCGTGTTTTCCATTTTGGGAAGCAACAACTTGCTTCTGGTGGAAAAAGGGGGGAGAAGATCAAGAGGGAGGCAGAGAGTTAGATGGCGAGATAAGGTGAAGGATAATAGGGAGAGAGGAGATTTGGTGGAAGTGGATGCCTTTGATAGAAGGCATTGGAGAGGGTGCATCAGGCAACTGACCCCTTAATGTAGTCATAATGGTTGGAAAGGACAGGAAATTACTAGATCTCTATGGTCCCCCCTTTGATGACATCATAGTCAATCTCGTCTCCTAGTTTAGCAGCTATCACAATGTTAGATCCGGTAACATTCTAATGTAAACAAGGTATGGTCGTTCAGATAAAAGATATTTGCAAAATATCTGGGCTCCATCATTTCACAAGTCCTAAATAATGCTGGAATCACACTAGTCATTTTTCACTTGAGGTTTCCGACAACCTCCAGCCGATACTCATGAGTGAAAGTATTGAAGCGTCAAAATACAAAACCGATCAGCTAAGATCATCATGGTACCCAGAAATTTTTGGACTCTAGCAAGATCTGCAGCAGTAATATGTATTCTTTTTCTAATCGCCTATGTATTGCAAAAGAATTCCATACATAACAAGTTTTCTGAGCCATCCTCACAGCACACGTTCTATCCGCAGCAGTCTTCTTTTTTATTTACATCCAAAATCATACTAGCCGTTTGTGTTCGCTGCTTCCCATCCAGTCGGGAAGCCAATATCTTGAGCAACAAGATCCCCATTTTCCATTTTCAGCAGAAATGGCTCGCTGTTCACTAACAAAAGCCCTAGTGTGATTACTGCTCAAAGACTACAGAATCTAAGAGGAACACTAAGTGTTTTCACTGGGCAGACGTTCGCTTGGGCTGCGCATCGCCTAATTGGATGGCCATCTGTCACTTTCTTGCCACTTCTCCTACCTCATGAATGGCTTCACAGATTTGTTCTAGAACAGCTACTGTTGTGAAGCTTTTGCGGGATTTCAGCCTTCGCCTGGTTTCCTGATGATTTTGGAGGGGAAGCCTTAGGTTGTTGATTTTCTTATGCTTTTCAGGTTTTGCTAGCGTTTCTCGTTTTTCATCGGATTTGGGGTGGGCGGTTACCGGCTATTTTATATAAAAATGGTAGCGGTGTTGATTTTAGGGTATCAGTAGTAATCTGACAGGACTTGTGTAGCTTTCGGTCTACCTTATGTGCACGGCATGATCTTGCCAAGACTGGTGCTGAGTTAACAAAGTGCTATGACTGTGTGTCTCAGAGTCTCAGGGTCTGTTCCCCAGCTGATGTTGGCGAGTATGCTGAGGTTGTTCCTAGTTACCACTCGAAGATTACTTTTGATTATGTGTTCTTTCAAGGAGAGCATTCTGTCAAGGGTGACACCAAAGTAAACAGGGTAAGGGAGATTTTCCAGTTCTTTATTACCCCCATTTCATCTTTAGCTTTTTATTTGCCTGGTGTTTGTTCAGGCGTAAGGAACACACGTGTGTTTCGCTCGGATTGGCATTGATGTGTCACAATTTATAGTACGTGGAGAGGGTAGTCAGGGCCTTTGACAGTCTTTCAGAAGGATGCAACGTTAACAGAGTTATTGTACCAAGTGGTGGACAAGACGGAGGTACAGCAGTCACCGACCTGTTATCATCTTAAGGATGGGTTGCTTATGAGGAAGCATAGACCCGCCAATATCCCTGGGAATGCCGAATGGGGGATATATTGGCAAATATTAATTCCCACACCGTTGAGAAGACAAGTGATCGCTGTAGCACACGAGAAGGGACATAAGGGGATAAGGAAGACGACAGAGAAGATAATGAGACACTTTTTCTGGCCTGGCATGCATAAGGATGTGAGCCAGTTTTGACGTGCACGCTACGTATGTGAAACGACTGAAAAGCCCAAAGAGTGCATCAAGGTAAAGGAATCTGAGTGTGTTATTACAGAAGTCACAAAACTACAGATTTCATGTTTATAAAGTGAAAATCCATTAATGAATTATATTTCTGGTTGGTAAAGTTATATATCTACAATCATATGTCATATCAATAAAAAATAGTTGTTTAATAATGTTTACATATCTTTTCATTTTATGTATTCGGCCGTGAGAGTAGTCTGTGAAACAAATATTTAAACTTTTCACGATATGTAACTTCCAATCCGGGGTGTCTGCCGTTTTTGGGGACAGGGATATCTTTCTTATTACTAGCCAAATTGTATTTCATTATGGGGATGATGTTCTTTACAATTTTCTAACATACCATAATATGATGTTATTTTATCGTTTTGAATAATAGCACAATTTACCTTTACCACGGCAATATTTTCTAAGTTCAGCATGGTCCGTACGCAAGTCACGGGTAGCTCCTGCTTAGTTTCCAACTTTCCCGATAGATAGAGCCCGTGTCATCCCAGTCTAAGAAACGTTCGGTTTTACAATTTAATACTGTCCCGTCAATCTACATATTTACCCCTTAGTTAAGTATGTAGTTTTTAAGGACACGTCATGTATAGTGACATTTGATACTGCTAGGATATTTATCATGAAATGTTATGTTAGAAAAAGGCCGTTACAATGCGTCGTACGCTGAAGCCACGGCCAACTTACTCGGTCGTAAAACTTCCCGCAATCATTGTTTCCTGCCTGATTATAATAACACCCGTTTGGCGGCGCTCGATTCGCATATCAGCTGGTTGCGCAAGCATGAACAGTTTTCGATGTTCGTACGTATGTTTTTGCTAATTCCAACAATTTTCATTTTAATTTCTTGTTAAGATTGTTATTTCGTTCGAAATCGTCCCAAAATTATGCCGAATACTATTTTGTTTTATATACAAACAAAGGTTAGGTTATCCAACATCTAGTTAAGATATTTCGTCAGATAAAGCCAGTGTCAAACAAAGCAACCGAACTAACCCTTTCGTGGGCCGCGTGATTTCAAATTTTTAATCCCCCCACATGACCCGAGATTGACCTACAGTCGACCCTTTCCAACTCTAACCACCGTGATGGATAGACGTGTTCCGTATAGTTTCTCTTTGAGTGATGTTTTCGAGTTTATCTCCTGTATTGATCAGATTGATGCAATTAAGACTCTCAGATATATACATCTACGTGATTTCACTCGTGTTACCCCCGAATTCTTTCACTATTTATTTCGAGAAGGCCTCTTAGGGGATTTTAGAGGTACATGTAAAAAGTGTAAAAAAGGTGATGTGGCCCTCATGCGTGATGGCTGCAATGTGCGCAATGGGCAATCCAATTATTTCTGGAGGTGTAGGAACCGCAAGTGTCGCCGAAAGTTCACAAGGCGGCATAAATCATTCTTTGAGGGCTCACACCTCGAAGAACGTGATATCATTCTCCTCACGTGTTGTTGGGTTCTTCGTTGGCCTCAATACTGTGTTGAATTGAAGAACGAACAGCTTGGTTCTCACACTCTCGTTGACTGGTACAACTTTTGCCGAGAAGTGTGTGAACACGTGTTGATTTTGGACAATAAGAAAATTGGTGGACCAGGGCACATTGTGGAAGTGGACGAGAGCAAGTTCGGCAAGAGGAAGTATAACATCGGGCATGAAGTCAAAGGAACCTGGGTCTTTGGGGGCATTGACCGGGAAACACGCGAGACCTTTTTCAGAGTGGTTGAGAAACGTAACGCGGAAACGTTGATCTCGGCGCTCAAAGAGCACGTTCTTCCCGGGACCACTATCATTTCCGATTGCTGGAAAGGATATGGCAAAGTCAAAGACCATGATTTTAAACATTTTACTGTAAACCACAGTGTTAACTTCGTTGATCCTAATGACCCGACCGTACATACGAACACTATAGAATCGCAATGGCGGGTTCTCAAAAGGAGCTTGCTACCAAGATTCGGTACCCAGAAATCGTTGTAAGAAAGCTATTTCGCGGAGTACTGTATCAGGAAGCGATATATAGAGAAGTCCGTATGTCCGTTCAGGGCATTTTTACAGCTCATCAAGCGCGTGTACCCGCTCAAAGCCAGTCCTCTCTTCTTGCCGATTCCTGAATCTCCTCCCTCTAACGCTACTAACGTTCGGCCAAGTAACGTTCGTCCATCCAGCAGCCGTTCTTCAGCTAACGACGCCCGATCTTCCACTAGTCACAAAAGTTCAAGTCCTCCTCCTAATCCTCCACCCCAGAAGAGGTTGAAGGACCAAGAACCGGAGGATTTTGGTTTTAGCGACTACGAATATTAAGGTAAGCCTGAGTAACCAATAATATGATCATGTGGATAAGATATAATTTTGAGTGCTGCCCAAAGCTTTTTTTGTGTAGGAGAGAGACTTACGAAGGGGGTCCGGGGACTTGCCCCCGTGTAGGCGTAGTGACCTGGGAACTACTAGGATTGGTTAGGTTTGGTTTGTGGGGTTTGTATGTTAGCAACAGTGTTTGGGGGTCGCAGGGGGGCGTCAGCCCCCCCGTTTAGTTCACAATGAAGGTAAGGACATGGCTTGTAGGTCAGGTTAGGAGGGGAATTTTGGGTTAGTTGTCCATTTTTCTCGCACATTTCCGACATCCATGACCAGAGGGGTCCTAGTATGTAGATTGTTGGGACAAGCATTTACAAAACTAGTGAATTTAATATTTCATTCCGTGATCATTCCCGCGAAAAAGAGCAGATTTTCCTACTTGGTGTCCAACTTTCCTGATAGATAGAGCCCGTGTCATCCCAGTCTAAGAAACGTTCGGTTTTACAATTTAATACTGTCCCGTCAATCTACATATTTACCCTTCGTTAAGTTTGTACTTTTTAAGGACACGTCATGTAATCATTCCCGTAAAAAAAGAGCCGATTTCCGACTTTTTTTTTTACTCGATTTCAAGAAACATTCGGTTTTACAATTTAATACTGTCCCGTCAATCTACATTATTTACCAAATCATTCCCGTAAAAAAGAGCCGATTTCGGACTTTTTTTACTCGATTTCCGGCCGTTCAAAGGGCTGTCCCCAAAAACGGCAGAGGCTCCTCCAATCCTTATCTCTTCCGTACAGAAGGCTGCAAATTGCAAAGACCTTGTATCTGGTAGAGTTGCCAAGTATTCAATAACAACAATAGTTGTATCTCTGTTGTAGTTTAATGGGACATATTAAGAACTTACTAACTCCCAGAGGTTCTTGCTTGGGAATTAGTCAACTAGAATCAAACTGCAGTCTTTCCATTAGAATCCATCTAAATTTTGTATTGAAATTTAGGTTAAAAGTTTCAGTATTCAACTAGAGACATAAATCATAAAGAAATATTTGATAATTAGTTGATATTTATTACTAGATAACATTTAATTAGACATTATTTTGCAGTCATTACGTTCTGAAATATTTATGAAATCAAAATATTTAGCATAAACTGAACATTGAACGGTAAAGAGTTTTCGCCTCTTCCCGATAATTGTCTGATTTTCTTAAGCTAACTCTGAAGAGGTTACCAATAGTGCTGGGCAATACAAGTGATTTCCTTTCATTGCGATGCCAAGTAATGTTATTCCCCGTACAAAAGTATTTTCGCGGCCAGTGTCGGTTAATATGTAAACTTTTTATTGTCGCGAACTAAGTGAGTGACCTTATATGAAATGCCAAAATCTTTGAAGATATCTCACTCAACCCGTAGCCCAGTCATTCCCTAACCATAGATGTCGGAGAGGGGGTGAGGGGAGCAGCTGATATTTTCGGTGGCTGAGTCAATAAATACTATACCACTAAACAGATTAAAATGAAGTATATATATATATATATATATATATATATATATATATATATATATATATATATATATATATATATATATATATATATATATATATATATATATATATATATATATATATATATATATATATACACTCCTGACAATTTTCATGTTTATACCTGCTATAAGCATGCCTTGACTGTCACTTTTGTTCGTAAGTGACGATTTTTAGCTAAAAAATCAGTGAGGAGCCACAAACCACTCTTAAAGTTTTACAGATATCCAAATGATTTTCACATGGTTTGATGGGTGTTATGTGAACTACATTCATACCAATTTTCGTATTGATACTTGCCATAGGAAAGTCCCACAAGACATTTTTCGATATCCGCTGGAGGCTGATTTTCGGTGGCACCATAAATTACTCATAGAATACTTCCATATCTAAATGAAATTTCAGGTATTTATGGGATGGATACTAGCTTTGTCCATACCAATTTTCATGTTGATATCTGGCATAGAAAACCAACAGCAAACGTTTATTTCAGTATGGGTTGAATGGTTTGTTTTGGCGGCGGAGTAAATTGTTCCTAGAATAATTTACATATCCAAATGAAAATTTCAGGGATTCAAGCATTTGTATTGTGCTTTGTTGCACGTGGCAAGATACTCTCTTAGATAGACGCTCGTCATCATCCCGATGTAGGTGCCAGGATATTCCTGGACAGGGCCTTTATATCGGTATACTAAGTTGGTCTTCTTTAAATCACCTGGCATGGCAGGATAGGGTAGATTTACATTATAAGGTCTCATGTTTTTTGCCGATTGGTATTAAATTATGAGGTATCAAATTGGCTAAGAATGTTTTTGATGCCCAGTAATTGGTTCTGTAAAAACTAATTTCGTGCCAGAACTAATGTCTTCCGGCAGGTAGGCTCCTGCCTAGATGGATACATGATCACAATTACTGAGTTCAGTATCACTTTCAACATCTATATCTTCCTCTAAGTTATATTTTTGAGTTGTAGAGGAACTTGATCCAGGTTGAATTTAAGTAAACATGAAGAAAATACTATCTCTCTTCCTCCGCAAACACCGCTACCGTCGGTCTCAAAGGTAAGAACTCCATAACAATGTTACATTTAATAACTAGTTCATAGCTATTTGTTATTTTGTTAGAGTAGGATGTTGATTACAACAATTAAAAACGTTTTCCTTCTGTAATGTACCGTTTTTAGTGTTTTTTCAGAGGGTGGGAACGGATTCATTTGTTTTTATTTATTTTTTATATGGGAAAAATTCACCTGAGATAGGAGCAAATTGAAATATGAGTTTGGTCCCGGAACGGATTAAACTCGTATTTGAAGGTATTACTGTATATAGATATCGTAGCAGTATTCTTTGTAAAGATTATTTCGTGAGATTTTGGAGGTATTCAATAAAGGACAAGATTGCCCTGTATTATACCCTGTAAAAGATAATGTACTCATGAAAATTTGTCAACATCATTTCGTCAGAAATGGCTCAAAATACTTATGATTTGTGAATTATAGAAAGCTAAAACACCTATGTCAATAATTGTGAAAGCAATAGTATATGAAAATAATTTAAATGTAATCATTTTACCAAATTACTTTAAAATTCATTAATATAATTATATTTACCTAGTTTTCTCGCTACATTATTTATTTGAGCAGAGAGAAAGAGAGAAATTGCAGATAGCTTCACTGAGCCAAGCTCCGGGCAATCTGGAACGATAAAAATGAAAGACGAAATTCTTATGAAACTCAAAGTTGATATTAAAATCTCGTTCGTGAGTTCCAGATTGCTCAGAGCTTGGCTCAGTGAGGGTATCTGCAATTTATCTCTTTCTCTTTGCCCAAATAAATAATGTGGTAAGAACCTTAAGTAAATATAATTATATCAATAAATTTGAAAATAATTTGGTAAAATAAATACATTTAAATTATTTTTATATAATATTGCTTTCACAATTATTGACATAAGTGTTTTAACTTTCTATAATTCCCAAAACAGAAGTAATTTAAGCCATTTCTGACTAAAAGACATTGAAAAATTTCAATGAGTACATATCACTCTTTTAAAGGGTATAATACTGGGCAATCTTGTCCTTTATTGAATACCTCCAAAATCTCGGGAAATAATCTTGCCAAAGAATACTGCTACGATATCTATATACAGTAATACCTTCAGATACGAGTTTAATCCGTTCCGGGACCAAGCTCGTATTTCAATTTGCTCCTATCTCAGATGAATTTTTCCCATATAAAATAACTAAAATTAATTTAATCCATTCCCACCCTCTGAAAAAAACAATAAAAACAGTATATTACAGAGGAAAAACATGGTTTTAATTGTTATAATCAACATCCTTGGCTAAAAAAATAATAAATAGCTATGAATTGGTTATGAAATATAACATTATTATGGATTTCTTACCTCTGGGACAGACGGTTGCAGCTAACGGCGGTGTGTGTGGATGAGGAGGAGGGAGAGAGAACGGGGAGGAGAGAGACTTGACGGCAACACGTTCAATACGCAACACTTTTGTAACACTACGTAACATAACCTTAACTTTAAATTTAACTTAAATGAAATTCAACTTTAAATTTAACGTAAATGAAATTGGCTTTCTGTACACACTTAAGAATAAAATGTTAATCTTACGTTACACTAAACTTAATTCTACATTTTGTTTTCATTTTCCTTCTTTTACTTTTCTTCTTCTTCTTCCGGCTTGGCTCTCTTTGCCTCTTTTTGACGGCCCTTCAAAGTCCATCTCAGCGATGGAAGCTGGCCACAATTTCTTCCAAGCTGAATTAAGACACCTTGCCATGTATCATCAATAATTTTCAAGCAATGTACAATATTGAAATTTTCTTTCCAAAATTCCTGAAGGCTGAGATTGGTGTTGTCTGTGACATCGAACCATTTGTTGAATAAATGCTTCGTGTAGTTTCTTGGTTCTTAGATATTGGAATAACTTCAAGTTGAGATTGGAAAACCTATCCAATTCTGTATTGAAATTATCAGCATTGAATTGAATGACAACTCTCTCTTCCCATAACCAAGGTAACATGTTCGCCTAACATTCCCAGGGCAGCAGAAGTGAGGGCTGGGCTTGCCCGGCTGATGTTCGTGTGACCATCTATTCTGATGAAACTGGAACCAGGCACCTTTGACCTTAATCTTTATTCAACCCATACTTTCAGCTACAGTTATCTCAAATTTCCCTCAACACACTTCTGTCTCACTTGCCAGGGTTATCGCAAAAGATTTTACAGGTAGTCGGTACAGAAGAAATCTGAATGGGAAAGTACATAGTAACAGTCTCACTTGATAAGGGTATCTAAAGAGATTGTACAGGTAGACAGCACATGATTAAATTCGAAGTAAGAGACTATATAGTAACAGTCTCACAGTTCTCTCTTACAAAGGTTATCTCCAATTTATATCCAGGTAGTCAGTACATGAGACAGATATACAAGAGTATACATAGTATCGGAATAATTTGATAATGTTGTTTCGCGTTATCCGAATGGTAATTAATACAGGACAAACTTGCCCTTACAAAGTCTCATTCCTTTCTTAGTAGTGACATAGGTTGTTTGGTTGCTGTAGACATAGGTTTGTCAGAAATTGCTCAAATTACATATGATTTGTCAATTATAGAAAACTGAAACAATTATGTGAATAACTGTGAAAGCAATAGTATATGAAAATAGATGGTATGCAATTAGTTTAACAAATTATTTTAACAAATTATTTTCATATATAAATATAATTTTATGTAGCAAATGTTCCAACTACATTATTTATTAATTATTTATTTAAGCAGAGACAAAGACAGAAATTGCAGATACCGTCACTGAGGCAAACTCCGGGCAATCTGGAATGAACGAACGAGATGTTGATATTAATTTTGAGTTTCATAAGATTTTTGTGTTTCACTTTTATTTACATCAAATAGTACTTTTTTCTTGTTTACTTAAATTCAAACTTCATCAGGCTCCTCTACAACTCAAAATCTGTTTTTTGGGCTCAGCCATGTCGTGCTGATGGAAGCTTATTAGAGAATTACTTGAAAGTACTATATCTGTGGATTTGTATAAGTGCTTTTATTTTAAATGAGTTCCTTAAATATGTTTAGTAATTTCACCTTGTAACTAGATTATCAATTATAGTTACAATCAGGTATGAATCTGATCCGGCATTGAAAACACATCAGGGTCCATATTTTTTCCTGTCGGAAAATTATGTAATTTCATCGAAATGATGCCACTCAATGGAAATGTGAAACCAAATCTGACTGATTTGTACAGATTTTGGAAATGCATGAACACCGTGACGCAACGTTCACTCGGCACTGGTGTTATCGGTCAGATATGCACCTATATGGAACAGGGTGTGTTCGTCGCAGGCTTAGACGACGGGTTTTTAAAACCACCCGCCGCCACCACAACATGTCTTATTTTATGTACTTGCTTCGTATAGTGTTGGAAGAAGTTCCATGAAGAAGCAATTTTCTTAGGATCATGAACTGCGGGTGAGCTGTCAGGATCCGCTTTGCGAATAAGTAGGTGAGCATTGCTCTAAGTTATTTTACAGATAGATTTTGATCCTAAGGTTTTGTCTCGGAAGAGCTGTCCTTCCTTGAAGTCTGAAGTTCTACGAAGATAGACCTTAAGACACCCTAATAGGCATAGGGAGACATCTTCCTTCTGTGGACAGATTCTCCAAGGACCCCACCTTTTGGTGGGCAGCTCGTTTTTGGCGAGAAAGTAGGATCGGGAAAAGGATTCAGTTCTCCCTCTTCTGTGAACTCAATATGGCCTATATCCCTGATAGGGCCAATATTTCACTAACTCTAGCCCCTGAGGCTATTGCAAACGGAAAATTGACGTTCTGTGTTACCTTTTTTTAGAGTACAATCCTCATTGTTTAGGTTCGAAGCATAGTGCAAGACTTTGACCAACGCTCATGTAATGGGCTTTAGAGGAGATGCCGGACTGGGTCTAATGCATGCTTTGGTACCTTAAAAAAGGTTCGTCTCAAAGGCGTATAGAAAAGGTCTAGTTAGGGCCGGCTTACACGTGGTTATCGTAGTGGAAGTCAGGCCTCATTCAAGTAGGTAAAAGAAGAAAGAGAGACAGAAACTTGTTGAAATTTGTGTTGGTCCCCTTGTTTTCACGAGGGTTACCCCTTTCTTCCAAGACAATCCACATTGTCTCCTGGTTGGACTTGACTTGTACTCTACAATAATGTTGGCCACATTCTTCGAGATCCCAAACTTTTGTTCGCTGCTAGGGCAAAAAAATCATGAGATGCAGGTTGTTGGTTTTCGAGGATGAAATGTAACAGCCGACTTCTGCACCAATTTGGATAAAACTGGGTACGGCAGAGGAAACAGCTACAGTTTCAGTTCTAGAACTAGAGGAAACCAATTATTTTTGGGCCACTTGGGGGCCACTACAGGAGCTGTTCCTCTGCAGGACCTAGCTTGTCGAGGACTTTCAGCAGGAGATTGGTTGGTGGAAACAGATAAATTCGATTCCATCCATTCCAGTCGAGAGACATGACGTCTATCGCTTCTGCTTAAATTTCTCGCCTGGGGCTACATAACAAGGTAGTTTCTTGTTGTCGCTCGTTGCGAAAAGGTCGATCTGCAGTTCCGGGACTTTTCTCGGAAATGAAGAATGAATCTGCGTCTAGTGACCATTCTATCTCTATCGGCTTCCGCCTGGATAGAGCATCTGCCATTACATCGTGGAACCCTTGAAGGTGAACTGCTTGATAAATGCCATCTTCTCTCCCTTGCCAAGCAGAAGATGGCTAAAATCACGTGGTTGATGTCCCTCTTAATGAGAGAATGCCTTGATGAAGTCATTGAGCTTCAGCACGGCATTTCATTCCCGTGCTGAAACTTATTGACGGGCAAGAGGGCTCTCGAACTTGGGAAAATTGTTCCCCCAATTCGAATCTAAATTTCTCTCTCACCTTTTTCTTTTTCTCAATATTACTTCGACCTTATCCTAACTTACTTTCGTCTTGCTTTCCAAACTCTATGAGAAAAATTTCCCTCATTATATATGTGTATATATTATGTACATATATATTTATTATTTTTTTTTCCTATGGCTTGGATATTTCTACATCCATTGTAGCCCCGGCGGGAATGTTCATACATCCTTTATTGCTGCCTGCTTTGATGAGTGGGAGGAGGTATCACAGTTGGGAGGTGTTTGCATTCAAAGTTATATGTGAGAGTATTGGATGATTTCAGCCATCCCGAAGATGGTTTGGACCTTTTTGGCAGAACTATTCTCAAGTGTTGGGTCTTCGGAATCCAGGGGGATCCAATGCTTGGGGTAAGACTCTCGGCTTTTGGCCGGAAGCCCGTCATTACAGATATGGGGAGGATGATTCCATAGTTTCTTGATCTCAGTCCTAACAGGCGGGTTCAGCTTACACCTGTGCCTCTATATCTGTTTTGATGCTATCCTTTGGGTAGGGTATGGAGTGGACCATCTGGGAAGTATACTCTCATTGTGCCGATAGTGGAGAGTGCAAATTTCCTTTCTGACGTGTCATGGCCTAACATTCTCGAGCAGGTACATCAAACTAACCCTTTTCTCTCTCTCTCGTCTAATGGATTGCTTAAGTAACGAACCCCCATCCCCTGGATACGCTGACTCTCCCCCTGGCACTGTTGACGACCTCTGCTAATGTGATAAGGGAAAGTTTTGGTAATGACTTCGGAACGGGAAAGGACCATTCTACTGATATTTCAAAATCGAGTAATTTGGGTAACACGAGGAAACTTCGAATCCTTCATGTTACACAAATTTCAATAGAGACAAATTGTGATGATCTATGTAAAGCATTTGAATTCTATGGATGCATAAAAGAATTAAGGATGAAACTTGAAGCTGAAACTTGGGATTCATGGATATCTTATAGTAGTTATGACGAAGCATTTAGTGCAATAAGTAACTTGGAATAGTATTAAAATTAATAACTTGATTGTCGTGGCTGCTCTCTGCGATAAGGTACCAAAAGTTTTGGATGTGTATAGGCCTGCCGATTAGTTGGAAAAAGACGCAAATTTAGTTATGCCCTCCCAGAGAAATCCAAAACCACCGATGTGGCTTATAGCTGAATCAAAGGGGGTTATAGGGAATTATTTCAAAATATGCAAATTGATTCAGAAAAAAGTAGGAACTATTGTACCAGGCGATATATCTCGTTTTGGAAAAAATAGTTTCCTTATCCATGCCAAATCCAGTACACAGTCGGTAATATTGTCCAATATGAATATAAGTAATGATGACATTAAGTTAGATGTCAAACCCCACCTAAATTTTAGGTACGGAAGGGGCGTAGTTTTTAACAGAGATCTATATGATTTTACAGAGGAGGAGATACTGGCCATATGTCCATTAAATGTATGGAAAGTTCACAAAGTCTCAGGTACATCAATGATAATCCTTACGTTCCAGGATGCTGATGTACTTTTTCATATTATTATCGAGAACAAAAGGATTAACGTAAGACCCTTCAAGCAGAAGCCATTGCAATGCTTTAATTGTTTTAAATTTGGGCACCCGTCCAAAGTTGACAAAAATGAGATGTGTGGTATTTGCTCCAAATCTTATCATGGAGAGTGTGCACTTGGAGCCAGGTGTTTAAATTGCAGCTCGAATCACAAATCCACAGACAAGAGTTGCGAGTTATATAAGTTGGAGGAAGCTGCCCTCAACAAATCAAACTTAGAACATATAAGTGTGACCCATGCCAAAAGACTATTAAATAAATCAAATACATATGCTAAGGCATTAAAATCAAACCAACCTAGCGCTGCCAATGACTCAAAAAAAGTATATTATCTGACAAAATGTCAAATAACGAGGTAACCATATTACCTCCTGAGGCTTTACCACGGTGTATTAACACTAGGTCAATTCCCATTGCTGTACAGCCTTCAGCCGCAATTATAAAAAATAATACAAACCTCTCTCAGGCCATGTCCTTGCCTGATCTGATGGAGGTTCCACTTAAGACTAACTTACCTGACGCACCTGTTGTGGGGAAGGTGCAAAAACCTCGAATCCCACCATCTATTAATCGTAAAAGAGAGAGACCTCCATCTCTCTCTCCACCCTCCATTAGAAACGTTAAGTTTATGACATTAAATAAATTTGATGTTTTGTCTGTTGATGTTTCTACTGAACCAGAAGATAAACTGAATAAATCAGAAATTCAAGTTGAGGTCCACCATCAACCTCAACAAATAGATCAAAAGGATACAAAGAAAAACACAAACGTAAAACCCAACATAAACAAGACCACCTCTAAAGAAACCTACAGGTACTAATGTTAGATTGAAAACTGCTAATGGGAAGACCTCATCCAAGATGTCTTCCAGAAATAATCCATAGTTTTCTCCTCCATTTTGCAATGGAACTGTCAGGGTTTGAGGGCGAAATATGAAGAACTAAAGCTCCTAATTCATGAGCATTCCCCCATAATTGTATGTCTACAGGAAAGTATGCTGGATTCTAACACTCCTAGTCCTCGAGAGTATGTTAGCTATAGAACACCATATAATCAACAAGTAGGGAGCCATGGCGGAAGTCTCATGTACATTCGTCGAGATGTTCCCCAAATACCTATGACTATATGTACAACCCTGCAGGCAGTGGTTGTACAAATTGATATAGGGAGAAAGTATAGAATATGCTCTCTGTACTTATCTCCAAATGATAATATTTCATATGATGATTTAGCAGTCATTCAACAACTCCCTGGGAGATATGAATGGTAGACATCCTTTGTGGGGTGATGTTATGACAAACACAAGGGGTAATATTATCTCATCAATTGTGGAGAATGAGGATGTGGGACTCCTTAATACAGGAGAGCCCACACACTCCCATGTTCAGACACGTACCTTGTCATGCATTGACCTTTCAATTGCCAGCTCTAACTGCCTTCCTGATTTCGATTGGAGAACATTAGATGATTGGCATACTAGTGATCATGCACCAATCATCATAGACACCAACAAGGGTCCGCCTTTACAAAGATCGCCACGATGGAATCTAGACAAGGCAGACTGGGTTAAATTTTGTGAGCTAAGTGAAATCGAAGGGAGAGCAGAACAGTTTGAAAGTATTGATGATGCCATAGACCTACTGAATGGAACTATTCATACAGCAGGAATCAATTCGATTCCCAAAACCACAGGACTATTCAAAAGGCGACCAGTCCCGTGGTGGTCCTCAGAATTAACAGCCTTGCACAGAGTCACCAGAAAACCCCTGACTAGATTGCGTAGACGCTGTACTGATGAAAATATGATATCATACAAAAAGTGTAGAGCACAGTTCCGTCGTGCCATGAAAGAAGCTAGACGCCAATCTTGGGTGGCTTTTGTTTCCTCCATTAATTGTAGAACACCACCATCTTCTGTATGGAGGAAAATAAAAAAAAATTGCAGGCAAATTTACCCCGAACCCACCACCAGTGTTGAAAGTGAATGGTCAGTTTGTGACTGAAGGAAATGAAGTTAGCAATGCCCTGGCTGACCATTTTTCAAATGTATCGTGCAAGAGTGTAGCAGCTCCTGAAAGAGAACTTGATTCCGCACTCGCTACTTGCAACGATACAGCTCCTGGACCCGATGGAATTCCATATGCAATGGTTAAACATGTACATTTTAATACAAAGTTATTTATTTTAAGTATTATTAATAGAATATGGCATGATCATAGTTACCCAAGTGTTTGGGAACTAGCCATTATTTTAGCCTTTTTAAAACCTGGTAAGGACAAGTTTTTAGCAGCAAGCTATCGACCTATTGCATTGACTTCGTGTTTATGTAAAATCATGGAGAAGATGGTCAATGTAAGGTTGATGTGGTACCTTAAAAAGAGGGGTATTTTATCACCGATTCAATGTGGATTCCGAAAAATGCACTCAACAACTGATGTGTTAATAAGACTTGAGTCCTCTATTTGTGAAGCCTTTGCTTCCAAACAGCACCATGTGACAGTTTTTTTCGACCTTGAAAAGGCATATGATACCACATGGAGATATTGTATACTTAAAACAATTCATGAACTAGGATTAAAAGGAGAACTACCACTATTTATTCAGTCCTTTCTTTCGCATAGAGTTTTTCAAGTGAGAGTGGGGGAAACTCTATCAGAGAGTAAGTGTCAGGAAGGAGGAGTTCCTCAGGGGAGTGTGCTGAGTGTAACCCTGTTTGCACTAGCAATTAATGGGATATCTTCAGTCATTCCCCAGGATGTTCTCTCAACAACTATTTGTGGATGATCTCTCAGTATCATTTGCTGGCACTAGAATGGCAATGGTTGAGAGAAAACTACAACTCTCTATTGATAAAATTATCCAGTGGGCTGACATGAATGGATTTAAGTTTTCGACAAGTAAAACTACCTTTGTCCATTTTTGTCGTATCCGGGGAGTACATCCAGACCCGAATATATACATTAAAGGTCAACGGATACCATGTGCAAGTGAAGCTAAATTTTTAGGTTTGATATTTGATTGTAGGCTTACATGGGTTTCTCACTTAAAAGCGTTAAAAGCTAAATGTGTTGAAGCTCTGAATATCTTAAAAGTATTGTCCCATACATCATGGGGGGCAGACCGCAATACTATTTTAAAATTATACAAGGCCTTGATTTTTTCCAAAATTAGTTATGGATGTGAAATATAATCTTCAGCCACCCCAAGCCAGTTAAAAATATTAGACTCGATACATCATGCAGGTATTAGATTGTCTACAGGAGCTTTTAAAACCTCGCCTATCCCAAGTCTCCTTGTTGATGCTGGAGAGTTACCTCTAGACCTTTACCGAATGTCTTCCATTATTCGGTATTGGTTTAGATTGCAAAGATTCCCTCCTGGCTTGTACAGTGGTAACGTGTTTGCCTCGCATTCGCGTGGCAAGAGATCGATCCCCGCCCAGGGCCGTGAGTTTAAGCTGTTTACTAGGGAGGCTACTCCTGTGGTAGGGCACCAGAGTGGGGGGTTGGGTTTGCCCGGCTGGCGTTCTGGTGAGCATCTATTCTGATGGAACTGGAACTGAAACCAGACACCTTTAGACACCTTTAACTCTCTAGCCTTTCAGACTGCAAGCCTTGTAAGACACGCATCATACTTTGAGTTGCACCCAAAATCTCCTCACCCTTATGGCTTTTGTGTGAAACGACTATTAAACAGTCTGGATATAATTAGAAGTAAGGTACTTCCATTCTAGGTATCATCAACGCCTCCATGGAAATTACCAGAGATATCTTTTTGTAAATATTTTATTGGAGATAAGAAGAATATGTCAGACCTAGAAGCCAGGTCTTTTTTTAATGAACATGTTAAAGAACATAGTGGATCAATTTTATCTATACTGATGGCTCCAAATCTGATGCTGGCCCTAGAATTGGGGTACATAGTAATGGTTTTAATTGTAGAGGTGCACTTCCTCTGACCGCTTCCATATTTACCGCCGAACTGTATGGCATATTAACCGCTATTGAGAAAATAGCGTTGGAGAGGGAGGGTAATTTTACAATTTTTAGTGATGCAAGGAGTGTCCTTCAAGCTATAGAAGTTTTTAATTCTAATAACCCTCTAGTTTTAAAGATTTTAGAATGGCTTTTTATAATTGGACGGAGAGGTATAACAGTTCAATTTTGTTGGGTTCCAGCACATGTAGGTGTGTCTGGGAATGAGAAGGCAGATTCACTGGCTAAGAAGGCTGCATCCGAGTTGCTGCCAAGAAGGTATCCCATTCCCTGTAATGATTTCTTACCTGACATCAAGAAATTGGTTTGCAATAAATGGCAACAGCAATGGGATAGCCTAGATGAGAATAAAATGAGAGTGGTAACAAATGTCATATCTCCTTGGAGGTATAATATGATGCTCTGAAAATGGGAGACTTCTCTTAGTCGTCTCCGTATTGGTCACACTCGGTTGACACACGAGTTTCTGCTGAAGGGCCAACACCAACCGTTTTGTGACGACTGTTTAGTACCTCTAACAGTGAGGCATTTGTTGACCGAATGCCCCAATTATAACAACTTAAGGAATAGATAATTGTTTGAGGCTCGAGGTGAGGGTGGCAGGTTCATCCTTGCCAAGATTCTTGGAAATGATGTGTCTTACTATGCAAGTGGCATTTTTGGATTTATTTCAGAAGCAGGTCTTCTGAAAACTATTTAACTTTTATGACATTCAACTTCTATGATTTTAATTGAATACTCTTTTATTTTTTATTTTATTTTATTTTTTATTTTTGTATACATAAATTGAATGTTACCGGCATCAATGACCTTAGATGTCAGGATGCCTGAAAACATTAAATCAATCAATCAATCAATCAACGTGGTTGATGTGAGGTAAATTCAAGCCTTGTCAATTAGACATATTACTATCACCTCGTTGTTGAGAGCCAATCTGATGTGGACAGTTCTGCGAGGGGATAGTCTCCTCAACGTCAGGAGGACTGTCATACCCTCCGAGATGTTGATGTGAAAGTTTTTTTAATTGGAATGATCAATTTTTTGCCCTTTCCTTTCTTGCAGATGACCTCCCCATTCTTTCAAGGAGGCTTCCGTGTGTATCGCCACTGATGTTTGTGGTGGTTGCAAGAGAACTGTCTGTGGTAGGCTCTTATTCGTTGACCACGGCGTTAATGGCGTGCGCAGTCGGGTCGGTGTCAACCTTGTTGATCTCTTCGAGCGTTTGATGCCTATCTTCTCCAGACTCCTGGCGCATCCTTTGGCTGTGCTTGTATCACTGGGTCTGTCACTACTGCAAACCGGAGAGCGACCAGTACTCTTTCCTGTTGGCATTTTGAAATCCTCTTGTGTTGGATTAGTCTCTTGACAGATGCCGCTATTTCTCTCCTCTTCTTTAAAAGAATGGAGAGGTAGTATGACTGCAACCGCCTGTTAGGACTGAGACCAAGAAACTATGGAATCATCCTCCCCATATCTGTAATGACGGGCTTCCGGCCAAAAGCCGAGAGTCCTACCCCAAGCATTGGATCCCCCTGGATTCCGAAGACCCAACACTTGAGAATAGTTCCGCCAAAAAGGTCAAAACCTTCTTCGGGATGGCTGAGATCATCCAATACTCTCATATATAGCTACCAGCACAAACACCTCCCAACCGTGACATCTTTCCCATTCATCAAAGCAGGCAGCAAAACCGGATGTAGAAACATCCGCCCAAGTGGCAATAACAGATGTAGAAACATCCATGCCATAAAAAAACACATACATATATATGTAAATATATACACATATACATATGGGAAATTTTACTCATAGGGTTGTGAAAGCAACATGAAAGAAAGTTTATAATATTAGGAGAAGGTTGAAGTACTATAAAGAGGAAGAAAAAGATAAGAAAGAGAGAAATTCAGATTCGAACTGGGGGAGCAATTTCCCCAAGTTCGAGAGCCCTCTTGCCCGTCACCAAGTTTCAGCACGGGAATAGAATGCCGTGCTGAAGCTCAATGACTTCAACAAGGCATTCTCTCACTAAGAGAGCATTTCAAGAAAAATTAAGTCAATCAAATGACCCTATTTAATTCAGGCGCGCTGTCAGGAAAATAAAATGCAGCGATGGGACACCTACATTCCTAAAGATTTCTCAGTTTATGTTAGATTTAATGGTGCTTGCACATTCTTCTGCTGCTGTGGAAAGAATATTCTCGCTGGTAAAATGAGTAAAAATTGAATACGAAATCAGTAATTGGTATTTTGATGACTAAAGGGAATGGAGGAGATAAAGATCGCTATGAATGGGAGCCAGGTGAATCAATGATTCGATCAGCTGAATCCCTGCGTAAGGGAGATGAATAATGGTTATCCAGCAGCAGCTTGTGTATCACATAATGAACATAAGGTGATAATTAGATATAGAATGAATATTTTGTTGAATTTAATACACGGTGATGATCATAATAAGGTTTAATCATGCCAGTTGCCATCATGCCAAGTTGATGCCTATATTTCTAACTATATAAATTCAATAAATGGTATTATTATATCAGACAACCTGTAGTAGTTCATAATAGAAAACTAAAACCATACTTTATAGTTCATAATGAAATAATAGATTTCTAGATAAATGTGTTTTTGCACTAAATATTCTTAACAAAATAGACAACATGTCACTGTGTGGTTCGTTGCCAGACGAACGACCAAAGCCACGTTGATATAAGTATGTATTTATTATTTTAGTCATGCAAATTTATCTTATGTTTGTGTAGGATGATGTCATACTTTTTTGGATACTTTTCTGAAAAAGTGATGATAAAATTAAAATGAGATAGTCTTAAATTTTTGAAAAATTCACAATAATTTATACAATTTATCAAGTTTTGTAACTAACGGCATTCCTTGACAATGGCGAGATTTATCAGGTAATCAGTACAGGACAAAATTGCCCAGAGATATACCTTACAAAATGAACTTTTTTGATATAAACTTCCATATGGGTTTGTCAGAAATTGCTCAAGTTACATATGATTTGTGAATTATAGAAAGCTCAAACACTTATGTGAATAACTGTGAAAGCAATAGTGTATGAAAATAAATTATATGTAGTTATTTTAAAAAATTATTTTCAAATATGAATATAGTTTTATATAACAAATGTTCCAAATACATTATTTATTAATTATTTATTTGAGCAGAGAGAAAGAAAGAAATTGCAGATACCATCACTGAGACAAGCTCCGGGCAATCTGGAACGAACGGACGGGATGTTAATATCAATCTCGAGTTTCATAAGATTTTCGTCTTTCATTTTTATTTTCATCTAATAGTATTTCCTTCTTGTTTACTTGAATTCAAACTTCATCAGCCTCCTCCACAACTCAAAAATAAAACACTGAGAAACAGGCAGAGGTTGTATATAACTTTTAATTATGTTAAAAATAGTATGAAGTATTTATTTTTTATATGTAAAAATAATAGAAATGTATTATTATTATTATTGTTATTATTATTATTATTATTATTTGCTAAGCTACAACCCTAGTTGGAAAAGCAGGATGCTTTAACCCAAGGGCAGCAACAGGGAAAATAGCCCAGTGAGGAAAGAAAATAAGGAAAAACTACAAGAGAAGTTTAAGAACAATAATAACATCAAAATCAATCTTTTATATATAAACTATAAAAACTTGAAAATAACAAGAGAAAAAGGAACAAGATAGAATAGTGTAGCCGAGTGTACCCTCAAACAAGAGATCTCTCACTCAAGACTTAGTGGAAGACCATGGTACAGAGGCTATGGCACTACCCCAGACTAGAAAATAATGATTTGATTTTGGAGTGGTCCTTCTCCTAGAAGAACTACTTAGCATAGCTAAAGAGTCTCTTCTATCCCTATCAAGAGGAAAGTAGTCACTGAATAATAATAATGAAGTAATTAACCTCTTGAGAGAAGAATAATAGTTTGGTAATTTCAGTGTGGTCAGGGGTATGAGGAAAGAGGAGAATATGTAAAGAATAGGGCAAACTATTATATGTATGTGTTGGCAAAGATGAAATGAGCTGTAACCAGAGAGAGGGATTTAATGTATGACTGTCTGGCCAGTCAAAGGATCCAATAACTCTCATGCGGTAGTATCTCAAAAAATGATCAGACTTACCTGTAGCATTGGTCGTAAGTTGTCAGATGATTTCTCCATATTACTCACTCACCTGAAATGAGTGAAGAATTATTAGTAATTATCCAGGGACCCCATTTGAAATCGCCGATTTTTTCTTGGTGGGGTTTAATGATACGTTGGTATTCTTAAAAATACATTTAATAGACTTCGTGTGATTACATTTTTCTCTGGCAACCAACTCCCAAGTGCTGAGCGTGGAGCGGCTCACAAACAATTTGAGAAACCAAAACATTGCTAACTTAAATCCTACTGCAACACAAAAGTAAATAGAATCACATCCTATCTACATGGTAATTAATAAATGCTTGAATCCTAATATCAAAACACATCATTTCACTTATACACATTCGTGAACATGTTTAATCCATGCAATATGATGCAATGTTGCGCAATACACGAAACACTTGGAGTATGTATGTATGTATTATTACAATAATATATAACAGTATCCTCCCTCTTAACTTGACATTGTAAAAATCTTTATAAATCTAATCTCTCAGGGGGCTTTCCTCTATTATTCCTATTAGGAAGCATTCTAACCTTATCTCGTACTGGTACATGAATTGGTTCTGAATCTACATTTGATGTTGGAGCATCTTGGTTAATATTTGACTCATTTGATCTAACTACTTCAGAAAGTTTCTCATCTCTAACATTCACTGGCTCTACTGTATTTCTGTTTAATGGCTGTAATTGATCAACAAGACGTTTTACAATATTTCCACCAACTTTAACATCATAATGTAAATTTCCTAACTCTCTTACAATCTCTCCCACTTCTCTGGAGTGTTGTACGATCTTATCATGACATCATATAAAGGTAAAAAATGTCTTAACTTTGGTAAATTTTCAACTTGTTTATACCCTTTATCTTCTAAATCCTTTTGCAAACTTGGATACAACAAATCTAACTTACACCTTATCCTCCTCCCCATCAACAAATTTGACAGTGTTACGCCTGTTGTGCTGTGCGGCGTTGTTCTATAAGACAATAAAAACATGCAAAAAATGTTACCTGAATTTGCTTTTCTACACTTCATATTGTATTTAAACGTTTGGACAAATCTTTCAGCCTCTCCATTGGTAGATGGAAGATATGTTGCTGAAAATGTATGTTTTATTCCGCTGACATTACAAAATTCTTTAAACTCTTGTGAGATAAATTGTGGACCACTATCTGTAACAATTCTTTCTGGAATACCATGTGTAGAAAAAAATTTGCACGAACTCTTTTATTATGGTGTAAGACGTTGTTGTCATCATAGGAATGACTTCTGGCCACTTACTGTAAGCATCTACTACTATCAAAAACAAATAATTTAAAAAAGGACCTGCAAAATCTATATGCACTCTTTGCCATGGATACCTGGGTAACTCCCCTGGGTGCATTCTAGCAAATTGAGGATTGTTCTGTTGCATAACACAATTCATACAATTCCTTATTTAAGATTCCACATCTTTATCTACACCTGGCCACCATACAAAAGTTCTTGCAATTGACTTTGATCTTACAATACCTTGGTGATCAGCATGTATTTCAGACAAAACCTTATTCCTCAGTGAATTAGGAATAACTACCCTTGAACCTCTCATCCCTATTCCTTGTGTTAAACTCAGTTCATACCATATATCCTTATAGGGTTTACAATTTTCATCTTTTCCACACAAGTCCTTACCTGTCATTAAACTCTCTAAAACCTTATTAAGTACTGGGTCTCTCTTGGTACTGTGTGCTACATCTTTGGCTGTTATGGGTACATCATATACAGAAATTAACAGAACGCTGTCATCATACTCTTCTGGAGCTTTGTCTACTGGTAATCAAAATAAAGCATCTGCATTACCCATCTTTGATGTTGGACGGTATTCTATATCATAGTGGTACGCTGCTAACGTAATTGGCCAACCTTGTAGTCTTGCAGCTACCAACGTAGGTAAACTTGCTTTTGGACCCAATAATGCTACTAAAGGTTTATGATCTGTAACAAGTGTGAACTTTTTCCTACCATAAGGATACATATGAAATTTCTTAACTCCGTACACTAATGCTAAACCTTCTTTTTCTATTTGAGAGTAATTCCTTTATACCTTGTTCAATACTCTAGAAGTGAATGCAATTGGTTTTTCTGTTCCATCTGCCATTACATGAGATAATACTGCATCTAAACCTATGTTTGATGCATCACATAATAATTTAACTGGTAAATCCATTTGATAATGTACTAAGAATGTAGGTGATGTTATTTCCTGCTTGATTCTTTCAAAAGATTCCTGACACTCTTTTGTCCACTTCCATTCTACACCCTTATTCAACAAATTATAAAATGGATGTGCAATTGTAGACAAATTCTGAATGAAATTCCCATAAAATGTTACTAAACCTAGAAATGATTGCAATTCCTTAACATTTTCTGGCACTTTTGATGATTGTACAGCTTTAATCTTCTCTTTACTTTTGTGAATACTCTTGCCATTTATTACAAAACCTAAGTATTCCACTGAATCAACTTCTAAAATACATTTGCTCTTATTTACTTTAATATTATGTTCCTTCAACTTCTTCAGAACTGTTCGCAATCTTTCTCTATGTTCTCTTGTGTCTTTACCAGAAATTAAAATAATGAATACTCCTTGCATTCCCGAAAAAATCTTACCCATAGTTTGTTGCCATATAGCTGGATTACTTGCAACTCCATGAAGTAATCTCTTTGGCCTAAACAAACCGAAAGATGTATTTACTGTACATAATTCTTGTGAACTTTTATCCATGGGAAGCTGTTGAAATGCTTGTCTTAAATCTAATTTAGAAAAAACACTGCATCCTGACATAGTTGCAAACATGTCTTTCGGATTTGGTAATGGATGTTGAGCTACTTGCAGTTGTGGATTCAACGTTACTTTGTAATCTCCACATAACCTAACCTGTCCACTTTCCTTCACAATAGGTACTAATGGAGTAGCCCAATCTGAATATTTAACCTTTTCCCAGGAACCTTCATTTTCTAATCTCCTGATTTCTGTTTCAACTGCACTTTTCAATGCATACTGTACTGGTCTGGGAGCACAAAATCTAGGAGAACTGTCAGGTTTCAAAACTAAAATTGCCTTTGCATTCTTTACTGTAAATACTTTATCTTCAAATACGTCTTGAAACTCTGATATGATATTATCCACAGACATTTCATTTTTGTGTTCATCTTGTCTACCTGTAACATTCAAAATACTAGGCCAATCTAACTTCAAATACTGTAGCCAGTCTAAACCTAGCAAAGTTTGTCCTTTTCCTTTTACTACTGTTAATGGCATTCTCTCTAATTTCTGTTCTTTGTACTGTACTTCTACGTTTGAAGCACCTATCACCTGAATATCAAAAGCATTATAACCTTTCAAAACTCTATTTGTACCTTCTAATAACAAAATAGGAATACTTTTAGCCGTTTTCTCAAACATAATTGATACATCAGCTGCTGTGTCAACTTGCATCAAAATTGGTTTACCATTTATGATTACTTTTACCATGGTATGTTTCTTTGCACCTTTGTTGACGGAATTAATGCGAAACGCAAAATCAGTTTCTGACCTAACCTGATCATCACGAACATTTTCTGCATTATTCTCTTGACCAATAGTATCAACTTTAGCATTTATTTTCTTTGCGTACTGTTTAGGGAATCTACAAGCAGTTGCAAAATGACCCATCTTTCTGCAATTCTGGCATGTTTGTCCAGTGAAAGGGCATTTCTTTGCTTCGTATGCAGGATGATCAGTTTTACCACACCTATAACACTTGGGTTTGTCCTGTTGTTTCTGTTTAAAAGCCTGATTCTGATATTTATGAACATTAGTGTTAGGCACTTTTCTATGACTAGGCTTTGACATATTCCTTCTCTGATTCTCATTGGTTTTCCACTTAGATTTTAGAATTTTCCATTCTATTACTTGTAGGACTACCTATTATATTACTTTACCTATTTGATGTTTATTAAGCTCTGCCTGTTATCAATACCTTCTCTAATGTTAAATCTTCATCTTGCAATAATTTCTTTCTTAGCTCTTGTGATGTGCAATGTGCAATAACTTGATCTATGATAACATTTTCTAACTCTAGAAATTCACATGAAACAGCTAAATTCTTTAGTCTAGGCCCAAATGCATCTAAGCTTTCATTTTCTTTCTGATATGCCTGTGCTGTAAATTGATACCTTTCAAAAAATTTATTGGCCTGATGAGCAAAATATGTGGTAAGAGCTTTAATTGCAGCTTCACTCGTGTCATCTGTAGGCTGCAATGTCTTAAACACTTCCCGAACTTCTCTACCTGCTGTATGAAGTATTAATGCCTTCTTTTGGGCAGCCTTCATATTCCCTAATGCTTCTAAATAAATCTTAAATTCCTCACACCACTGTTGCCATCGTGTTGCAACAGAATTGGGCTCAGCTGTGATGCTAAATTGTTCAGGATGTTCAATGTCAAAAGGCATTTTGACTGCTTACCTTAATACTTAGGATAGGTTAAGCTACTGTTCTAACGTCACAAGGTATACCTTTTTTGTATCCAACCCAACCTTAAAATTTCCTTGGCTTTCTTCTTTTGTTTGCTTGTGTTTGATGAAATTCCTCCGTTCTGCTGCTTGGGAAATCTTCATTGGGCTTTTTCTTCTGCTCCCGGTCGCTGATCTACAAAGGCTCCTATGTTTCTTCTGTTCCTGGCCGCTGATCTACAAAGGCTCTAATGATTTTTCTGCGTGTATTTGTCCTCCTGGTCGTCCCCAGTGTAGTATTGGTTGTAGGATGTTTAATAATTCAGCATATTACTCACCTGCAATAAGTGAAGAATTATTAGTAATTATTCATGAACGGATTCCATCCGATGTTACCGATTTTTCTCGGTGGGATTTAATGATACGTTGGTATTCTTAAAGATACATTTAATGGACTTCTTGTGATTACATTGCTCAGTGACTTCTAACAACCAACTCCCAAGTGAGAGCGTCGAGCATCTCATAAACAAATCTCACAATCAAAACATTGCTAACCAGCAAAAGAGCCATCGCTCTAAAAAGACTTAAATCCTTCTGCAGAGCAAAAGTAAGAAGAATCCTCTCCTATCTTTGAGTGCTTGAATCCTAATATCAAAACAAATCATTTCACTTATATACATTCTCGAACATGTTTAATCCATGCAATATGATGCAATGTTGCGCAATACATGTACCATTTGAGGTAATACAGTACATTATTACAACAATACATAACATCTACCTGCAGGTTTCTTCTTGAGTAGGTGTTCTACCTGCAGAAATTATACTTTAGTATATGATCTGCATGCAGGATTTAACTTTAGTAGGGGCTCTACCTGCAGGTTTGTAATTTAGGTTTCTATTTTAGTAGACGGTTGAGCGAGATGCAGCATAGGACAGTACTCAAGAGAATTTTTTTTATATACATTAAGGTAATCTAAAACGAATGATCAGTCTTGGTACTTAGATATTTGAATAACTTTGTCTAGTTGAGATTGGAGGAATTTATCCAATTCTGCATTGAAATTTTCAGCTTTGAATTGAATGACTACTCTGTCTTCCCCTAAGCAAGGTAACATGTTCGCCTAGCACTCGCAGTGCAGCAGATTGAGCCCAGCTCGGGACCGTGGGTTGAAGTTGTTTACTGGGGGAGGCCACACCTGTGGTTGGGCACCACAGTTGAGGTCGGGCTTGCCCAACTGACGTTTGTATGATCATCTATTCTTATGAAATGGGAACTAGGCACCTTTGACCCTAACCTTTATTCAACCCACTCCATACTTTCAGATACAGCTATCTCCAATTTCCCTCAACACTCTATACTGTCTCACTAACCAGGGTTATCACTCGAGATTTTGCAGTTAGTCAGTATAGGAGATATTTGAATGGGAGTACAGGGGTCTTCGGGTTACGACGTTGATCCGTTCTTAACCCGAATTTCAGTGTAAGTCGGAACACCACAAATAGATTACTCTATACGTACTATACTGTACTATAATAAAATGTATCAAATGACATAAAAACAGTACTAGAAAGAGAAAAAACCATTCCTTACCACATGAATTAAAGTAAATATTAATAAAAATGAGAACAATTCCTTACCTTAATCCTATGGTTGGCTTGCACACTGGAAGGGATGTTGCAAGGGACGGAGAGACAGGTTTAGTGTGGAGAGGAAGCTGCAGAAGATGTTGGAGAAACTGGGGCAGGTGAGTCAGGATTCTCTGGAAGTGAGACAGCTACACCTTACACTTTAAGATTAGGGTAATTGGCCCGAGCCTTAAATCGCATAAACCAACCCCTACTAGCCGAAAACTCTTCACTTTCACTTTCTTCTCCCCTTTCTTTTTTCAACGTTTCAAACAACCTTTTAGCCTTTTCTTGAATCCCCAATAGGCTCACCGGAATACGCCGTTGATTTTGATCTTCCAACCAAAGCACTAATGATCTTTCCATTTCAATAATTAAACCACTACGCTGCTTGGTTATTACTGTTGATTTAATTGAAGCGGATCCTTTCACATGTTCAACGATGCACTCTTTGTCCTTAAGAATAGTAGCCCCGGTCGAACGACTAAGGCCAAGCGCTTGGCCAATGATCGTTGGCGTTTTACCGTTTTTAGACCGCCTAATAATATCTAATTTCACTTCCATAGTGATGGCCTTTCTTTTCTTAGACACACTACCATCAGAGGAATCTGCCTTATGCTTAGGAGCCATAACAAAGGACAAAAAGTTCCAAAAACGAGAGAGAACAGGAAAACGCAACCAAAATGGCGTAGAACTGGGACGTCATCTTCCTCGCCCGCAACCACCACAAAGCATATTCATCTGCTGCGTGCTAGAAACTAGTTCGCAATTGTAAGACGGAACGACGCTTTATATTATTTCTTATATTTTTATGGGGGCGCGTTCGTAACCACGAAATAGCTTAAGTCAAGTCCGTCGTAACTCGAAGACCCCTTTTATATAGTTACTTTCTCCTGTATCAAGGTTTGCTTTAAGAGATTCTAGAGGTAGTCAGTACAGGACAAGATTGCCCAGTTAAATACCCTCTCTAAAGACTATACTCATTTTACTTTCATCAACTCGATTGTCAAAATTTGGTCTGATTACAGATGACTTGTGAATTATAGAGAGCTCAAACACTTATGTTAATAAATGTAAAAGCAGTCATATTAAGGAACTACTTATATGCAATTATTTTATCAAATTATTTTCAAATATACATCTAATTATATTTAACAATTGTTTTTACTACAATATTTATTTGAGCAGAGAGAGAGAGAGAGAGAGAGAGAGAGAGAGAGAGAGAGAGAGAGAGAGAGAGAGAGAGAGAGAGAGAGAGAGACAAAAATTGCAGATAGATTCATTGAGACATGCTCCAGATAATCTGGAATGAACAAACGAGATATTAATATCAACTTTGAGTTTCATAGGATTTCCGTCTTTCATTTTTATTGTTACTTGATAGTATTTTCTTCATATTTACTTGAATTCAAACTACACAAGGTTCCTCTTCATATAAAAATACAACACAGAGAAAGAGACAGAGGTTGTATATGACTTTTAACTGTCAAAAAATAGTATGAAGTATTTATTTTTATATGTAAAAAATTAGTAATGTATTAGTGTTGCGACCCATCTCAGAATCTGCCCCGTGTTGGAATATTCTCATTTGGCGCTGCGCAATGTGAAGATTCCCAGATCGTGCGACGAAGTTGGAATCGTATTTTGGTTGCTGTGGAGTGAAACAGATTCACGTATATACGCCGACTGACTCGTTAACCTTATATGACAATAGGTGTGTTAACAGTATTAGGTTGTATGGGGGTGATCTCCTCGTCGTATATGCAGTGATCAGGCCATTATGTAAAGTCAGGTCATTATGTGTGTTTAATTTGTTTCCAAGGGATGTTAGTTATTGTAGTATGGAATTGCCACCCCTATCTGTAACTGTGTTTAGGCCACTTAAAATTGTTGAACGTCAGCCTCTAATTCACAAACAATGGGGAGGGTGTTGTAGTTAATTAACTAATATCATTTGGTGCTACTATAGTGTGAGGTCTACCGCCATATGTCGCCTACCCAGGTTGAGGGTGAGGTCTACCGCGTGACCAGCGTCCCACAGCTCCTAAATCAGTTTTTCCCTCGGCCTAAAAGAGATATCATCGATTGAGGATACTAAAAATGTTGCTGAAGGAGTTTTTATAGAAGAGTCATTCTGACAGAAGAAGCAGCACTCGCCTTTTTAAGAGAGCACAATCTCTTGGATACAGTTCAAGAAGCAGATCTATTTGTGTCATTCTGTATCGCTAGAATAAATGTATGGAAATATATGATAACCTGTTTGATGCACGGAGAGTGTATCGCTAGAATAAATGTATGGAAATATATGATAACATGTTTATTTTTACCTTTACTCCTTTTTTTAATGTAATTAGAAATCCAATGATCTATTTAAGTCATTTCTAAGATATGTTTAAATTAAGTGTTTATTGCTTAAACAAATGTATTAAATGTGTTTTATCTATGAGGGACGAATAATTCAGCAGTAGACCTCACGCTATAGTACTAACGGGAGGTAGATCTCACGCTATAGTGTGGTAGACCTCACGCTATAGTAGCACCTATCATTTTATATGCAGTTGATATTTTTTAAACAGTGTGTATGTTAATTTTATAATGATTCAAAGCACCTTTAACACACTATCAATTGTCATTAATTACAAATAATTTTTTGTTGCAATAATAACCATATCTTGATGTCGGGAAGTCAAGAAAGGATATACAATCTGCTGGTAGTTTCTCACATTAAATGTACTGTAATGCAATTAGTCGTTACAAACCAACAAACATCCATCACATTACAGCAAACATACAAGAACACTGATCATGCACATACAGCACAACCTCTCTTATTAGTTATTCCTAGACTAGATAATAATAAGTACTTAACTGGCAATTGAACACTTGTTAGCAGCTTGGCTGAAGGTCGTGACAGCACACTGACTGACAAGCACTTGACGTTAATGTCGTCTGCTTGTGCTTTATATAGGCGTCAACACCCGCAGGAACCCAACACTGCATTCCAACTTTGCCGCACAAAGTAAGAATGCTAACATCGCGCAACCCGATTCGGAATCGGCGCAGATTCCAACATAGCGCGGAACATTAGTAAGGGAAGGTATCTGCAATTTCTCTTTCTCTCTGCTCAAATAAATAATGTAGTAAGAAAATTTGGTAAATATAATTATATTAGTAAATTTGAAAATAATTTGGTAAAATAATTACATTTAAATCATTTTTATATACCATTGCTTTCACAGTTATTGACAAATGTTTCAGATTTCTATAATTCACAAAACTTAAGTAATGAGTGCCAACTTTGACGGTTTATTGTCAATACCAATAAAATATTTACAAACTTTTTGGTAAGGTATAATGCTGGACAATCTTGTCCTCTAATGAATACCTACAAAATCATGCGAAACAATATTTATTTTGTTATATGGTACTTTGGTAGGAAGTTCTATTAACCATAATTACCTGGAACATAGATGTACAATTGTTAGTAATTATTTCTCAGCTGATCCCATCTCTTGTCGTCAATTTGTCTGTATGGGTAATAAGACGTTGGTATTCTTAATATATAAGTTTAATGTAACTTATGACTACATTGTTCTATGACAGCCGACTCCTAAGTGTGTGTGGAGCGTCATACACAATCTGACAAAACCAAAACATTGCTAAACAAAAGAGCATCGCTCTGAAAAGACTTAAATCCTACTCCAGTACAAAACTATAAAGAATCACATCCTATCTTTGAGGTAATCAACAAATGTTTGAATCCTAATACCAAAACAAATCATTACACTTATGTACAAAGCATAACATGTCTTATTCATGCAATATGATGCAATGTTGCGCAATACCTGCAACACTTGAAATAATATAGTACATTATTACAATAATACATAACATATTTAATATATTGATTCTAATTCGAATAATTCACTTACTGACTACCTGTAAAATATCCTAAGATAGCCTTCAATCTTGGCAAGTGAGACTATTACTACGTCATCTCCCATTTAGACCTCATTAACTACCTGTAAAATATGTTATGCATGTTGATTTGCTGGTTATCTATTACCAATAAATACTTGATATGTATTTTCGTCTTATTTCACACCAAAATTCATCTCAATAAAGATATGCTGGAGTATTATTCATCCTTAATAATCTGCATATGTAGATATGAACGAAATATAATTAATACATTTGTTCTGGTACGAGTTCAAACTTTACCTGGCTATGCATGCAGCGAGACCTGCATGCTTTTGATGCTATGTTTGTTCATATGGTATATGCAAACCTGTATCCTCTTTCCTAAGTCTAGCATGACTCTTCCCTGCAGGGGGCAGGAAGCACTAACATGGTTTATGATTAGAAGTAATGACGTATAACGTTAACGTCATATGTCTCTATGGTTTGGACGACCAAGGAATAATCGTCCTGAGGTTAAGGCACATTTGGGAAAATCCACAGATACAGTACTTTCTAGATAATGCTCTGGTAACCTTCCATCAGGACGACATGACCTGAGCCCAAAAAACGGATTCTGAGCGATGCAAAAAATCTATTTTTGGGTGGCATAGCCATGTTGTCCTGATGGACCCGCCCTCCTTTTCATAGAAAAGGCCTTTGGCAGGATCCCTCCTAAAACTACTATATCTGTAGCACCTTGCTCAACGCTACAAGGAATAAAACATGGTGGCGACGTACAGCGCCATCTGGATACTAAAGTAGTAGTAACGGGGAAGGGTAACCTTGATACCGGCTCCCCTTCAAAATTTTGCCACTTTCTCTCTCGCGCCAGGAGATAGAATTCTGGAGACCTAAGGGAAAATTCTCTGGGAATATCACTGTAGTCAAATATACCCTAGGAAGCTACTTATAGGAACCTTCCATCAGGACGACATGGCTATCTCACTCAAAAATAGATTTTTCGCTTCACACAAAGTCGGTTTTTTGTTTGAATCAAAACACTATAGTAATGGTATTCATTATTTATATGTAACTACCGAATGTTATATACTGTATAGATGTTTGGATAGGAATTAAGAAGGTTTCTGACGACAAGGAAACTACAGAACACAGGTCTTATATCTGATCCCTACTTGTATTGTTCACGTTTCAGTAACACGGTTGTCTATAACTTTCTGGTAATGGATATTCATACAGAACGAATTAGGGAGGTTTTTGAGAAGGAAACTCTACAGACCACAGGTCTTATGTCTGAGCCATACCTGTATTGTTTACGTCGTGGTTTGGTGGTTGCCTATTTCTATTTGATACTACTCAGTCACACAGAGTGACAACGTAAGTAGCACAGCTGCACAGTACTACAAGTTATCAATATTTCAAGTTCAACGTCAACCAGTGTGTTAGTTGCTAGATGCTAGGTACCTAAACAAGACCGTTCTTACTCTTAGTGCTTGTCAGTGTTATTTGTTAATCATCATTTCGTTGCTGTCTTGGCTTGAAAAGGGTAAAGGTAAGTCAGTTTTACGTTTGACGGGACTCGGCTAGTTTTCTTTTTGAACCCAGAAGCTAGCTCGGAGATTGAAAGTGTTTTAATTTAAACTAAGTAGAAGTCAATTAGATGACACAATTTTTTTTTATTTTGTAATATTGAATGCTAGGCTATAACTTCTATTGTTATATATAGGCCTGAAGTTTTGTTTCCAAATGCAATCTTTGAAGTATATAATCTTAATAGTTAGTATTTAGTGATGTTGATAAGGTGTATGTATATATATATATATATATATATATATATATATATATATATATATATATATATATATATATATATATATATATATATTACATATTTATATTTCACTCAAAATCTATTTTTGGGTGAGATAGCCATGTCGTCCTGATGGAACTTTCTTTAGGGTATATTTGACTACAGTGATATTCCCAGAGAATTTACCTTAAGGTATCGAGAATTCTAACTCCTGGAGCGAATATCCCTAAATAAACTTAACATGGGATATCGCATAATATCAGAGGACGTATTCTTGACACGAAACATAGCTATCTTCACCCCGAATAGAATTAACACTTCGAGGGGTCAAAGTGGCAAGAAAACAAAAAAGGAGAATGAAAGGAGAGCCGTTAATAAGGTACCTCTCCTATTTCGTTTCGAGTGTGTACACAATGTCGCTGACGGCGCTATCTTCATTCCTTGTAGCGATACACGAGGTGCTACAGATACTACATTATAGGGAGGGGTCCTATAGCCCTTTATATAAAAGGAAGGGTGGGACCATCAGGACGACATGGCTATCTCACCCAAAAATAGATTTTTCGCTTCGCTCAAAATCCGTTTTTTAGTGTGAGATAGCCATGTTGTCATGATGGAAGTATACCAGAGCATTACTGTATCTGTGGATTCTCAAATCGTGCCGTACTCTCAAGAAAGTATTTCTTGGTCAGCATAGACCTAGAGACCTATGATGTTACCGTCATACATCATTTCATCTAAGCATAAACCATGTTAGTGCTTCCTGCCCCCTACAGGGAAGAGTCATACTAGACTCTGGAAAAAATCTCAAGGAGTACATATACCTATGGATGACTAACAGACAAGCCAGTATAGCGGTCTCACCCCATATGTTATAAAGCAAAGTTTGTATAAGAACCACCAATGTCAGAATGAAATACCGACAAATCCCCCGGCATGCCCGTTCTTATCACTGGATTGGACAAAGGTTTATATCCGTGTAGGAATAAATTTTTGCATATCCACCACCATCCCTATAGGGTATGAAGTCTTTCCTTCTTGGGGAAAGCATAAACCAATGAATGTTTGATTGTAGCAAGGAACAAACTTTTAGGACTATTCATGTTAAAATTATCCATAGTTTTAATAGTAATGCTAAACAATTTTCTAGTAAAATGACATAGGCGAATAAGACGCAAGGTTAACAAAGAACAAGTTCATTGACAAACAATAAAAATATTTAGGTTAATCGACAATTATAAAATTATAAGATGTGGATGAACAAATAAACAAGCATAAAGATCACAGTAAACAGAAAATATTGTTTCATCTGAAAAGGAAAACATATATGCGCCACTTTTAATATCAAAATATTAATATTGTTATTATAGTCTATATTACTACTCAATCACACTAGCGTCAGAAACGCTTGGCACACGTGTCTGCACTTATGCTTGGTTCACCTTTGTTTATGGAACAGTTGATAAGGACACCTTAGTGGCCTAACGCTTAGTCTGCAGAAACAGTCCGTGACTACACACCGACCCTTGAATTAATCGTCCCAATTAATTTCACTGTTCCTCGCAAAATTAAACAGCAGGTTTAACGACACTACTTACTGCTACCACAGACCTCTTCAGTTGCTCCACGTGCTTCGCATAGTGTCTAAAGAATACTCTGGATGACTTCCAGCCAGTGTATGAGCGAAGGTGTTCGAAATCCATATTATTAAAGAAATTTATGGAAGAGGCAACTTTTCTCGGATCATGACCTGTGGGTGTACTATCTGGATCCGTTCTGCGAATAAAATAGGTGATTTTCGCCCTTAGTTGCTTCAGAGATAAATTTGAGCCTGATGTTTCTCCCATAAACAGCTGACCTCCCCTAAAGTCTGAAGTTCTACGAAGATAGACCTTTAGGCACTCCACTGGACATAGAGATGCATCTTTCAGAGGGCAGATTCTCCAAGGACCCCACCTATTGGTGGGTAGCTCGTTCTTGGCAAGAAACGTTGGGTCCGGAAAAAGGTTCAGTTCTCCCTCCATCTAAGGACTGAACATGACATTCCTCTCTCGAGGGGGCTACTATTTCACTAACTCTAGCCCCCGAAGCGAGTGCAAGCAGAAATATAACTTTTTGGGTCAAATCCTTTGAAGCACACTCCTCATTATTCATCATTGAAGCAAAATGAAGAACCTTATCCAAAGACCATGAAATGGGTTTCTGAGGTGCTGATGGTCTGAGCCTAGCACAGGCCTTCGGAATTTTGTTAAAAATGACATTAGAGAGGTTGACCTGGAAGGCATATAGAATAGGTCTTGTCAAGGCGGACTTACACGTTGATATTGTGTTGGCTGCTAAACCTTGATCATGGAGGTGGATTGATTGATTGATTTAAAGTTTTCAGGCATCCCGACATCTAAGTTCATTGACGCCGGTAACATTTAATTTATGTATACAAAAATAAAAGATAAAATAAAATAAAAAATAAAAGAGTATTCAATTAAAATCATAAAAGTTGAATGTCATAAAAGTTAAATAGTTTTCAGAAGACCTGCTTCTGAAATAAATCCAAAAATGCCACTTGCATAGTAAGACACATCATTTCCAAGAATCTTGGCAAGGATGAACCTGCCACCCTCACCTCGAGCCTCAAACAATTATCTATTCCTTAAGTTGTTATAATTGGGGCATTCGGTCAACAAATGCCTCACTGTTAGAGGTACTAAACAGTCGTCACAAAACGGTTGGTGTTGGCCCTTCAGCAGAAACTCGTGTGTCAACCGAGTGTGACCAATACGGAGACGACAAAGAGAAGTCTCCCATTTTCAGAGCATCATATTATACCTCCAAGGAGATATGACATTTGTTACCACTCTCATTTTATTCTCATCTAGGCTATCCCATTGCTGTTGCCATTTATTGCAAACCAATTTCTTGATGTCAGGTAAGAAATCATTACAGGGAATGGGATACCTTCTTGGCAGCAACTCGGATGCAGCCTTCTTAGCCAGTGAATCTGCCTTCTCATTCCCAGACACACCTACATGTGCTGGAACCCAACAAAATTGAACTCTTATACCTCTCCGTCCAATAATAAAAAGCCATTCTAAAATCTTTAAAACTAGAGGGTTAATAGAATTAAAAACTTCTATAGCTTGAAGGACACTCCTTGCATCACTAAAAATTGTAAAATTACCCTCCTTCTCCAACGCTATTTTCTCAATAGCGGTTAATATGCCATACAGTTCGGCAGTAAATATGGAAGCGGTCAGAGGAAGTGCACCTCTACAATTAAAACCATTACTATGTACTCCAAATCCAACGCCAGCATCAGATTTGGAGCCATCAGTCTAGATAAAAGTTGATCCTCTATGTTCTTTAACATGTTCATTAAAAAGAGACCTGGCTTCTAGGTCTGACATATTCTTCTTATATATCTCCAATAAAATATTTACAAAAAGATATCTCTGGTAACTTCCATGGAGGCGTTGATGATACCTTGAATGGAAGTACCTTATTTCTAATTATATCCAGACTATTCAATAATCGTTTCACCCGAAATCCATAAGGTTGAGGAGATTTTGGGTGCAACTCAAAGTATGATGCGTGTCTTACAAGGCTTGCAATCTGAAAGGTTTGAGAGTTAGGGAGTCTTTGCAATCTAAACCAATACCGAATAATGGAAGACATTCGGTAAAGGTCTAGAGGTAACTCTCAGCATCAACAAGGAGACTTGGGATAGGCGAAGTTTTAAAAGCTCCTGTAATACCTGCATGATGTATCGAGTTTAATATTTTTAACTGGCTTGGGGTGGCTGAAGAATATATTTCACATCCATAACTAATTTTGGAAAAAATCAAGGCCTTGTATAATTTTAAAATAGTATTGCGGTCTGGCCCCCCACGATGTATGGGACAATACTTTTAAGATATTCAGAGCTTCAACACATTTAGCTTTTAACGCTTTTAAGTGAGAAACCCATGTAAGCCTACAATCAAATATCAAACCTAAAAATTTAGCTTCACTTGCACATGGTATCCGTTTACCTTTAATGTATATATCCGGGTCTGGATGTACTCCCCGCATACGACAAAATGGACAATGGTAGTTTTACTTGTCGAGAACTTAAATCCATTCATGTCAGCCCACTGGATAATTTTATCAATAAAGAGTTGGATTTTTCTCTCAACCATTGCCATTCTAGTGCCAGCAAATGATATTGAGAGATCATCCACAAATAATGTTGAGAGAACATCCCGGGGAATGACTGAGGATATCTCATTAATTGCTAGTGCAAACAGGGTTACACTCAGCACACTCCCCTGAGGAACTCCTTCTTCCTGACACTTACTCTCTGATAGAGTTTCCCCCACTCTCACTTGAAAAACTCTATGCGAAAGAAATGACTGAATAAATAGTGGTAGTTCTCCTTTTAATCCTAGTTCATGAATTGTTTTAAGTATACCATATCTCCATGTGGTAGCCTATCATATGCCTTTTCAAGGTCGAAAAAAACTGTCACATGGTGCTGTTTGGAGGCAAAGGCTTCACAAATAAAGAACTCAAGTCTTATTAAAACATCAGTTGAGTGCATTTTTCTGAATCCACATTGAATCGGTGATAAAATACCCTTCTTTTCAAGGTACCACATCAACCTTACATTGACCATCTTCTCCATGATTTTAACATAAACATGAAGTCAATGCAATAGGTCGATAGCTTTCTGCTAAAAACTTGTCCTTACCGAGTTTTAAAAAGGCTAAAATAATGGCTAGTTCCCAAACACTATGATCATGCCATATTCTATTAATAATACTTAAAATAAATAACTTTGTATTAAAATGTACATGTTTAACCATTGCATATGGAATTCCATCGGGTCCAGGAGCTGTATCGTTGCAAGTAGCGAGTATGGAATCAAGTTCTCTTTCAGTAAAAGAAGAATTATACGATTCTTCCCTTCCTGTTGCAAAATCTAAAATTTTCTTTTCTTCAATGCTCCTGTACTGGTGACTAGGAGCTGCTACACTCTTGTATGATACATTTGAAAAATGGTCAGCCAGGGCATTGCTAACTTCATTTGCTTCAGTCACAAACTGACCATTCACTTTCAACACGTGGTGGGTTCGGGGTAAATTTGCCTGCAATTTTTTTATTTTCCTCCATACAGAAGATGGTGGTGTTCTACAATTAATGGAGGAAACAAAAGCCACCCAAGATTGGCGTCTAGCTTCTTTCATGGCACGACGGAACTGTGCTCTACACTTTTTGTATGATATCATATTTTCATCAGTACAGCGTCTACGCAATCTAGTCAGGGGTTTTCTGGTGACTCTGTGCAAGGCTGTTAATTCTGAGGACCACCACGGGACTGGTCGTCTTTTGAATAGTCCTGTGGTTTTGGGAATCGAATTGATTCCTGCTGTATGAATAGTTCCATTCAGTAGGTCTATGGCATCATCAATACTTTCAAACTGTTCTGCTCTCCCTTCGATTTCACTTAGCTCAGAAAATTTAACCCAGTCTGCCTTGTCTAGATTCCTACGTGGCGATCCTTGCAAAGGCGGACCCTTGTTGGTGTTTATAATGATTGGTGCATGATCACTAGTATGCCAATCATCTAATGTCCTCCAATCAAATTCAAGAAGGCAGTTAGAGCTGGCAATTGAAAGGTCAATGCATGACAAAGTATGTGTCTGAACATGGGAGTGTGTGGGCTCTCCTGTATTAAGGAGTCTCACATCCTCATTCTCCACAATTGATGAGATAATATTGCCCCTTGTGTTGGCCAAAACATCACCCCATAAAGGATGTCTATCAATCATATCTCCCAGTAAGAGAAAAGGTTGAGGGAGTTGTTGAATGACCTCTGCTAAATCATCATATAAAATATTATCATTTGGAGGTAAGTACAGAGAGCATATTGTATATTTTCTCCCTATATCAATTTGTACAACAACTGCATGCAAGGTTGTACGTATAGACATAGGTATTTGGGGAACATCTCGGCGAATGTACATGAGACTTCCGCCATGGCTCCCTGCTTGTTGATTATATGGTGTTCTATAGCTAACATACTCTCGAGGACTAGGAGTGTTAGAATCAAGCATACTTTCCTGTAGACATACAATTATGGGGGAATGCTCATGAATTAGGAGCTTAAGTTCTTCATATTTCGCCCTCAAACCCTGACAGTTCCATTGCAAAATGGAGGAGAAAACTATGGATTATTTCTGGAAGACATCTTGGATGAGGTCTTCCCATTAGCAGTTTTTAATCTAACATTATTACCTGTAGGTTTCTTCAGAGGTGGTCTTGTCATGTTGGGTTTTACGTTTTGTGTTTTTCTTTGTATCCTTTTGATCTATTTGTTGAGGTGGATGGTGGACCTCAACTTGAATTTCTGATTTATTCAGTTTATCTTCTGGTTCATCAGAAACATGAACAGACAAAACATCAAATTTATTTGATGTCCTAATGGAGGGTGGAGAGAGAGATGGAGGTCTCTCTTTTACGATTAATAGATGGTGGGATTCGAGGTTTTTGCGCCTTCCCTACTACAGGTGCATCAGGTAAGTTAGTCTTAAGTGGAACCTCCATCAGATCAGGCAAGGACAGGGCCTGAGAGAGGTTTGTATTATTTTTTGTAATGGCGGTTGAAGGATGTATAGCAATGGGCAATAACCTAGTGTTAATACACCGTGGTAAAGCCTCAGAAGGTAATATGGTTACCTCGTTATTTGAAATTTTGTCAGATAGTATACTTTTTTTGAGCTATTGGCAGCGCTAGGTTGGTTTGATTTTAATGCCTTAGCATATGTATTTGATTTATTTAATAGTCTTTTGGCATGGGTCACACTTATATGTTCTAAGTTTGATTTGTTGAGGGCAGCTTCCTCCAACTTATATAACTCGCAACTCTTGTCTGTGGATTTGTGATTCGAGCTGCAATTTAAACACCTGGCTCCAAGTGCACACTCTCCATGGTAAGATTTGGAGCAAATACCACACATCTCATTTTTGCAAACTTTGGACGGGTGCCCAAATTTAAAACAATTAAAGCATTGCAATGGCTTCTGCTTGAAGGTTCTTACTTTAATCCTTTTGTTCTCGATAATAATATGAAAAGTACATCAGCATCCTGGAACGTAAGGATTATCATTGATGTACCTGAGACTTTGTGAACTTTCCATACATTTAATGGACACATGGCCAGTATCTCCTCCTCTGTAAAATCATATAGATCTCTGTAAAAAACTACGCCCCTTCCGTAGCTAAAATTTAGGTGGGGTTTGACATCTAACTTAATGTTATCATTACTTATTTTCATATTGGACAATATTACCGACTGTGTACTGGATTTGGCATGGATAAGGAAACTATTTTTTCCAAAACGAGATATATCGCCTGGGACAATAGTTCCTACTTTTTTCTGAATCAATTTGCATATTTTGAAATAATTCCCTGTAACCCCTTTGATTCAGCTATAAGCCACATCGGGGGTTTTGGATTTCTCTGGGAGGGCATAACTAAATTTGCGTCTTTTTCCAACTAATCGGCAGGCCTATACACATCCAAATCCTTGGTACCTTATCGCAGAGAGCAGCCGAGACATTCAAGTTGTTAATTTTAATATTATTCATGTTACTTATTGCACTAAATGCTTCGTCATAACTACTATAAGATATCCATGAATCCCAAGTTTCAGCTTCAAGTTTCATCCTTATTTCTTTTATGCATCCATAGCATTCAAATGCTTTACATAGATCATCATAATTTGTCTGTATTGAAATTAATGTAATATGAAGGATTCGAAGTTTCCTCGTGTTACCCAAATTACTCGATTTTGAAATATCAGTAGAATGTTCCTTTCCCGTTCCGAGGTCATCAACAGAACTTTCCCTTATCACATTAGCAGAGGTCGTCAACAGTGCCGGGGGAGAGTCAGCGTATCCAGGGGATGGGGGTTCGTTACTTAAGGAATCCATTAGATGAGACAGAGAGAAAAGGGTTAGTTTGATGTTCCTGCTCGAGAATGTTAGGCCATGACACGTCAGAAAGGAAATTGGCACTCTCCACTATCGGCACAATGAGAGTATACTTCCCAGATGGTCCACTCCATACCCTACCAGAAGGATAGCATCAAAACAGATATAGGGGCACAGGTGTAAGCTGAACCCGCCTGTTAGGACTGAGACCAAGAAATTATGGAATCATCCTCCCCATATCTGTAATGACGGGCTTCCTGCCAAAAGCCGAGAGTCCTACCCCAAGCATTGGATCCCCCCGGATTCCGAAGACCCAACACTTGAGAATAGTTCCGCCAAAAAGGTCCAAACCATCTTCGGGATGGCCGAAATCATCGAATACTCTCACATATAGCTTTGAATGCAAACACCTCCCAACCGTGATACCTCCTCCCACTCATCAAAGCAGGCAGCAATAAAGGATGTATGAACATCCCCGCCGGGGCTACAATGGATGTAGAAACATCCAAGCCATAGGAAAAATAAATAATTAATATATATGTACATAATATATACACATATATAATGAGGGAAATTTTTCTCATAGAGTTTGGAAAGCAAGACGAAAGAAAGTTTTTGAAATTAGGAGAAGGTCGAAGTAATATTGAGAAAAAGAAAAAGGTGAAAGAGAGAAATTAGATTCGAACTGGGGGAGCAATTTCCCCAAGTTCGAGAGCCCTCTTGCCCGTCACCAAGTTTCAGCACAGCAATGAAATGCCGTGCTGAAATTAATGACTTCATCAAGGCATTCTCTCATTAAGAGGGACCATGGAGGTGGATGAAGAATGATAAGCAGATGTCTGTCGAGATCTTTTGTGGATTCTTCGCCTTGACAAAGGACACCCACTTCCTCCATGATGACTCAAATTGTCTTCTGGTAGATTTGGACTTATATTCCTCTAAAAAGTCTATACTGTCTCTTGATATCCCGAATCTTTTTCTCACCGCTAGGGGGAGAAAATCATGAGCTGCAGGTTCCGGGTTTTCTGTGATGAAGCGAAGACAGTCGACTTCTGAACTCGCTGAGTCAAAACTGGATCCGGTAGCGGTAGAAACTTCAGCTGTAGTTCTAATGCCAGTGGGAACCAAATGCTGTTCGGCCACTTGTGAGCCACTATTGCCGCTTTCCCCTTGAAAGACATCAGTTTGTCGAGGACCCTCAGTAGAAGATTGTGCGGAGGGAATAGGTAAATCCTGGACCATCTGTTCCAGTCGAGGGACATAGCGTCCACTGCTTCCGCTAAAGGATCCTCGTACGGGGACACGTAAAGATGTAACTTCTTGTTGTCCTTTGTCGCAAAGAGGTCTATCTGCAGTTCCAGGACTTGACTCAAGATGAAAGAGAATGATCCTGCGTCCAGGGACCATTCTGACTCTATCGGCATGAGCCTGGATAGAGCGTCTGCCGTCACATTGCGGACTCCTTGAAGGTGAACTGCTGACAAGTGCCATCTCTTCTTTTCCGCTAGCCGGAAGATGACCAACATCACTTGGTTGATTTGAGGTGACCTCGATCCTTGTCGATTCAGGCATCTCGCTATCACCTCGCTGTCTAGTACCAATTTTATGTAGATTGAGTGGCGACGAGAAACTCTTCAATGTAAGAAGTACTGCCATGGCTTCCAGAAAGTTTATATGAAACTTCTTGAATAGGTTGGACCAAGTTCCTTGGACTTTCTTCCAGTGAGAATGACCTCCCCATCCTTTCTTCGAAGCGTGTGTATGAATAGTCATTGAGGGGGGAAGTGGCTGAAGAAGTACCGATTTCTTCAGTTGCTTGGCTTTGGACCACGGCTTGAGAAGCGTTCGCAGACGAGTCGGTATTGGTCTTATCAGATCTCTTCGCACGTTTGATGCATATTTTCCCCAAACTCCGGTTGCATCCTTTAGCTGTGCTCTTAGCACTGGGTCTGTTACTGAGGCAAACTGTAGAGAGCCCAGCACTCTCTCCTGTTCGCGTCTTGATATCCTTTTGGATTCTAGTAGTCTCTTGACAGAACCTGCTATTTCTTTCCTCTTCTTTTCAGGGATGGAAAGTTGGTGTGACAGTAAGTCCCAGTGGATTCCCAACCACTGAAACTTTTGAGATGGAGAAAGTTGAGACTTTTTTCTGTTGATCTTGAATCCTAGATGTTCCAGGAACGGGATCACCTGTTGGGAAGCTTGCATGCATTCTGTCCTGGATGCTGCCCACACCAGCCAGTCATCCAAGTAGGCCACTACTTGGATTCCCTTTAGGCGTAATTGCTGGAGAGCTGCGTTCGCAAGCTTCGTGAAAATCCTTGGGGCTATGTTTAGCCTGAATGGCATGGCTCTGAAGGCATAGAGTCTTCATTCTAGCTTGAACCCTAGGTAGGAGGAGAGGTGATGACTGATTGGAATATGCCAATAAGCGTCTGACAAGTCTATAGAGTCGGTGAATGCCCGTTTGGGTAGTAAGGTCCTTATGTGTTGAAGTGTCAACATCCTGAACTTGTAGTTTACTATGAACTTGTTGAGTGGCGAGAAGTCCAGAATGACTCTGAGTTTTTCTGAGTCCTTTTTTGGAACACAAAATAGCCTTCCTTGGAACTTGATGGACTTTACCCTTCGAATTACTCTTTTCTCCAAGAGTTCTCGAATATATTCTTCCAGAACAGGGGTAGAGTGTTGGAAGAATTGTGGGAACGGAGGTGTAGTGCTGTACCAGCTCCAACCCAGTCCATTCTTCATTAGGCTGTGGGCCCAGGGATCGAAGGTCCAGCAATCCCGAAAAAGATGAAGTCTCCCTCCTACCGGAAGCATTCACTTCTGCTGTTGTTGACCTGAGGCCTTGCCTCCTTGAGCACGTCCTCCCCTGAACCCCCTTCCTCTTGAAGGGTGTCTAGACGAACCTCTGGCTGTTCCTCTAGCTCTTGGGCGAAAGGTAGTTGTCTGCCTTTCGAATGCTGGGTTAAATGCCGGTGACTGAGTTGTCACAGCTTGAGGTACCAACTGGTACGTGGTTGGGGTTTGTGCCACCATCTGAGGCACTACGGTCATGGGAAGTTGTTACTGCTGCTGCCTATAAGGTTTGGCTGGCCGAGAGGATAGCCTAGGTTTCTTAGTCTTCCTTTTAGGTTGGGGACCCTCATCCGGGGAAGACTTTCTTTTAAGAGTTAGGCCCCACTTCTGGAGAAGGTTTCTATTCTCTGTGGCAGCCTTATCCACTACCTCTTTGACCACTTCGTTAGGGAAGAGGTCTTTACCCCATATGCAAGTGGAGATCAGTTTCCTCGGTTCGTGCCTCACTGCAGCCGAGGCCAACACGAACTCTCTACAAGCTCTCCTAGCTTTGATGAAACTGTAGAGGTCCTTTGTTACTGTGGGCAGATGGGTTTTGGCCACTGCCATAAACATATCTTGGACTTTGGGGGTCACTTTCCATCGTTTCCAGAGTCGTTTGTAATGACATCGATGCAGCAAGTCTCTCTTTTGTCTCTTGCTCCTCTTGCTCCCTGCGCAAGAGAAAATCTGACAGCTTTGGGAGGTCTTCACCGAACTGAAGTCCGGCAATATTTGCCTCCAACTTCCCGACTGAGAAGGTAAGATGGACGTCCTTCCAGTCTTTCTGGTCCATGGGTAAGGTCAGGGACAGAGGCTTACATTCCTCCAAGGAGGGACATGGTTTCCCTACCTCAACCGCTTTCAAGGCAGCCTTAAATCCCTTCTCCATAAAGGGAAAGGCTCTGGTAGGAGAAGCCACAAAGGAAGGATGCTTTTTACTCAAAGCAGGTACCTCTCTTTCATTGAGCTCGTTAGTAAAGCCTGTGCCTTTACTATGGTAAAAAACTATGACCTCCTTCGGCTCCGTCTCTTCCTTTGAGGCTGGCTCCTTCCTAAGATGGACATAGCAGTCTGGGTAAGACTCCTTGTTGGGCCAGAATTCCACTTCTTCAAAGTGAATTGAACCCAACTTCTTCGATATGACAATCTTCCCAGTTGTCATAGGCATGTTCTTGGCATACCCCCAAGGATTAGCATCCAAGCACAAAGGAAGATCCTTCACGTTGAGCTTCTTCTGCGGCCCATGTGATGCTGCAAGTCTCCGCATCTCCAACTTCATTGCAGCTTCCTTTTCATATTGTATGCACGATCTTGCCGGCCGACAAAGGACTGAGCCAGTTCCACATCTTAACCTACTCTAGGTGCAAATGTAGAACGACGGCCAAGAGTTGTAATAGCTAGGCCATTACTAAGGATAGGGGGGAAAGGGAGAAGAGGGTCCTGCAAACTCTGCTCTAGTATGAGATCATCCCACGGCCAAGAAAGCTCATCCTAGCCTAGGGATTATCTAAGGGAAGGGAGGTCAGCAATACTTGCCACCTCCCTCAATACTAAAACAAAGTTTGATGTTGTTATTCACAAGGAAATGAAGAATCTTATCCTTCAATCCGAGAACAACAACACTGGACTAGTCTGGTAGATCACTAGAAGAAGGAATCATCTCGTACAGAAACCTTCAGATGTGGTCTAGGGAGGCTAAGCCTCCTATGTCTGCTCCTAACCTAGCAAAGGAATCTCCTTCTCTATGCTAGAAAGAAACAGACCCCAGACTAATTACTCTGATGTTCTGCCCACACCTGAAGCCAGATTCTCTGCTTACAGGAATAGAGCAGAAACACCCTAAAATAGTTATATCTGAATGTTTATTCAGATAAAACCATTAGGGTTAAGCCTAGGGCTTAATACAGAGGGAAAAGGGATTGTACTTAATCTCCAGAATCAAAACTCTCCCGTATACAATCTTGGAAGAAAATATCAACAATATCTTACATGTATAAAAATGCCTATAGCTCCAATAAATTTAAAAACACTCAGAAATCTGTATATCAGGCATGAAAGTACTAGGCCCAAACGCCTAGGCTACGAAGCCTAGCGTAGGCTAAGATCGGTTACCTCAAATGCCGAAACTGAGATACTAACGGCATCATATAAAGAATTCCTATTGTAGAGCTAAATAGCTAGAATTATTAAAGCATAAGGACGGGGAACGTCGCTCTGGCTAACTAAATGACTCATGCATGGCGAGCGACAGCCTCCAGGACACCTCCGGTAGGCAATAGCTCTTGTAAACGTTAATATCGCTTTTGATTTATTTCAAAACATTAAGAGCTTACATTTATACATAATAAAGATAATACTCAACTTTCCAGAGGCAAAAGAGGCTGGAGAAAGCATCATAACATTGAAAATATTCCAAGATTACGATAAAACACAGGGAAAAACACCGAGTTGTTGAGCTACGGAAAAAGGAATGAAGGTGGCGCCGTCGGCGGCATTGAATACACACTCCTTTCATTCTCGTTTTTTGTTTTCTTGCCACTTTGACCCCTCGAAGTGTTAATTCTATTTGGGGTGAAGATAGCTATGTGGCGTGTCAAGAATATGTCCTCTGATATTATGAGATATCCCATGTTAAGTTTATTTAGGGATATTCGCTCCAGGAGTTATTATTCCGGATACCTTAAAGTAAATTCTCTGGGAATATCACCGAAGTCAAATATACCCTAGGAAGCTACCCTAAAGGAACTTCCATCAAGACAACATGGCCTGAGCCTAAATATATATATATATATATATATATATATATATATATATATATATATATATATATATATATATATATATATTTATATATATATGTATATATATATATATATATATATATATATATATATATATATATATATATATATATATATATATATATATGTATATGTATATAAACCTTCTAATTTCATGGCTGAGCATGATTGGAATTTTAGAAGAAAAGTTGAAATGCAAGTGAAGGAAAAGAATATGATGGAAGGATTGGAATCTGAAATACCAGAGTTCAGAGTTAGATGCCTGAATTTTTACACAGAACTACCTGGACAAATTCGTAAAAGACTTTCAGGCATGAACGAGATACTGCCTCTGCTAAATGCGTGTGATCCAGTCATAGCGAGAGAAGCCTCTGTCAAAAGTGTAATTCCTCTCCTCACTAAATTTCCCCAGTTGGTAGACGAGGCTCATTATGATCAGTATAATGATGAGTGGAGACAATTAACATTTCAAGAGAAATCAAGTCAATCAAATGACCCTACTAAATTCTGGTGAGCTGTCGGGAAAAGGAAATGCAGCGATGGGACACCTACGTTCCCAAAGATTTCTCAGTTTGTTAGATTTAATGGTGCTTGCACATTCTTCTGCTGCTGTGGAAAGAATATTCTCGCAGGTAAAATTAGTAAAAACTGATGCGCGGAACCGATTGAATACGGAATCAGTAAATGGTATTTTGTTGACTGAAGGGAATGGAGGAGATAAAGATCGCTATGAATGGGAGCCAGGTGAATCAATGATTCGATTAGCTGAATCCCTGTGTAAGGGAGATGAATAATGGTTATCCAGCAGCAGCTTGTGTATCACATAATGAACATAAGGTGATAATTAGATATAGAATGAACATTTTGCTGCTTTTAATATAAGTTGATGATCATACCAGGTTGCCATCATGCCAAATTGATGCCTATATTTCTAACTATATAAATTCAATAAATGGTATTGTTATACCAGACAACCTGTAGTAGTTCATAATAGCAAACTAAAACCAGACTTTATAGTTCATAATAAAATAATAGAATTATAGATAAATGTGTTTTTGCACTAAATATTCTTAACAAAATTGACATGTCACTGTGTGGTTCGTTGCCAGACGAACAACCACAGCCACGTTGATATAAGTATGTATCTATTATTTTAGTCATGCAAATTTATCTTATGTTTGTGTAGGATGATGTGATGCTTCTTTTGGATACTTTTCTGAAAAAGTGATGATACATTCTTACGTTTTTTGAAGGATTCATGATGCTTTGTACAAATTATCAAGAACAACACTGTAACTAACAGTATTCCTTGACAATGTTGTTTCGCAAGATTTTTAAAGGTAATCAGTACAGGACGAAATTGCCCAGAGATATACCTTCCAAAATGTCATTTAGATAATTCCACCTGGGTTCGTCAGAAATTGCTCAAGTTACATATGATTTGTGAATTATAGAAAACTCAAACACTTATGTGAATAGCTGTGAAAGCAATAGTATATGAAAATAAATTTTATGCAATTATTTTAGCAAATAATTTTCAAATATGAATATAATTTTACTTAACAAATGTTCCTACCACATTATTTATTAGTTATTTATTTGAGCTGAGAGAGGGCCAGAAATTGCAGATACCATCACTGAGACAAGCTCCGGGCAATCTGGAACATCTAATAGTATTTTCTTCTTGTTTACTTAAATTCAAACTTCATCAGGCTCCTCTACAACTCAAAAATACAACACAGAGAAAGAGGTAGAGGTTGTATATAACTTTCAATTACGTTAAGAATAGTATGAAGTATTTGTTTTCTATATGTAAAAATAATAGAAATGTGGTATTATTATTGTTATTATTTGCTAAGCTAGAACCCTAGTTGGAAAAGCCTCACCATCGAACATGAGAACTGCCCAAATCCAACAAAAACGTGACCTGTCCATGTGACCTGCCCACATTAAATGAAGCAAATGGAGCTCCTACATCAGTTTTTCCCTTGGCCTAAAAGAGATATTATCGATTGAGGGTACTAAAAATGTTGCTGAAGGAGTTTTATAGAAGAGTTATTCTGACAGAAGAAGCAGCACTCGCCTTTTTAAGAGAGCACAATCTCTTGGATACAGTTCAAAATGCAGATCCATGCCATGAATGTGGTTCTGTTATGCAGGAAAAAAGAAAGCGTAACAGAGGAGGAGAATTCAAGCCTGTTACGTTGCCCTCGAAAGGGTTGTCCAACTACACGGTCTGTTCGTACAGGAAATCATTTTTTCCATTATACGGACATGAACAACAAATTGCACTGCAACTTAAGCCTGTATGAAATATTAGAATTAATATTTCTCTTTATATTGGATATACCAATGTCCACAGTAACGACTCTCACAGGAAAATCTGCCAATACTGTAACTGACTGGTTCAACGTGTGCCGAGAGGTGTTGGTCGTCAGCTGTTCCAGTCTCATCTTGATAATTTTTGCTGAAAGGTGATGAGAAAAAATTCCAATGATCTATTTGTGTCATTCTTACATGTACGAAGTGTGTATCGCTAGAATGAATGTATGGAAATATATGGTAACCTGTCTGATGTACGAAGAGTGTACGGAAATATATGATATGTTTATTTTGACCTTTATTCCTTTTTTATTGTAATTAGAAATCCAATTATCTATTTAAGTCATTTCTAAGATATGTTTGAATTAAGTGTTTATTGCTTAAACAAATGTATGAGATGTGTTTATCTATGAGGGACGAATAATTCAGCAGTAGACCTCACGCTATAGTACTAACGGGAGGTAGATCTCACGCTATAGTGTGGTAGACCTCACGCTATAGTAGCACCCAATCTTTGATATATAAACTATAAAAACTTGAAAATAACAAGAGAAAAAGGAAAAAGATAGAATAGTGTGGCCGAGTGTACCGTAGAGCAAGAGATCTCTCACTCAAGAGTTAGTGGAAGACCATGGTACAGAGGCTATGGCAATACCCAAGACTAGAAAATAATGATTTGATTTTGGAGTGGTCCTTCTCCTAGAAGAACTACTTAGCATAGCTAAAGAGTCTCTTCTATCCCTATCAAGAGTAATGTATCCACTGAATAATAATGTAGTAATTAACCTCTTGAGAGAAGAATAATTGTTTGGTAATTTCAGTGTGGTCAGGTGTATGAGGAAAGAGGAAAATGTGTAAAGAATAGGGAAGACTATTAGCGTCACCCATTACCAGCAAATATGGGAGACTTCAAACCGGATCACTGGAGCCAGACTCTTAACAGACTTGGTGTGCACCCAATGGGGTCTGACAGAGGGTGATGGCGTCTAAATTGGTACAGGTTGAGATGGAATGGCGTCCATCCCACACTGTGTCAAATCCAAAGTATAATCAAACAAGCAAAAGTCGTCAACAAGTTCAAGCCCAAAAGAAAGAGATGGGAGAATGAAAGAAATAACCAAAAGGAAAAGAGAGAGTGCTGACTGATATAGCTGCATCAACAGTTGGGCACCGAGGTCCGGTGGGAAAGTAGTTCCCACTGTTCATTAGAGCCCAGCTGCTAATCCCCAAGACCCCCATCCTCATCAAGGCTTCAGCATCTGGGGGGAGTAAATTCCCCAAGAAGTCTTAATTCCCTTCCTTATCTCTACTGTAAATAAGGCTTCAAATTGCAGACCTTGTATCTGGTAGAGTTGTAGAGTTGCCATGTAGTCAATAACAACAATAGTTGTACCTCTGTTGTAGTTTAATAGGAAATATTGAGAACGTACTAACTCCCAGAGGTTCTTGCTGAGGAATTAGTCAACTAGAATCCAACTCTAGTCCTTCTAATAGAATCCATCCAAATTGTATATTGAAATTTGGATTAAAATTCAGTGTTCAAATATAGTAAAACCAAACAAAAGTGGCGGGAGAGACTCAGAATATATCGTGTGGATGTCGATTTCGGTCATTTTACCTGGACAGGATGGATTAGAGAATTCCTGAAACAGAAGATGGATTAAGGTCTTAGAGGGGAGAGGCCTCATTCCGTCAGTCTTCTTCATACGTTTGTTTCTGTTTCTCAATCTTTAATTATATATATACATATATTTTTATTTACTGTATATATATATATATATATATATATATATATATATATATATATATATATATATATATAGATATATATATATATATATATATATATATATATATATATATATATATATATACATATATATATATATGTATATATATATATATATATATATATATATATATATACATATATATATATGTATATATATATATATATAGATATATACATATATAGATATATAGATATATACATATATATATATATATATATATATATATATATATATATATATACATATATATATATATATATATATATATATATATATATATATGTATATATATATGTGTATATATATACATATATATATATATATATATATATATATGTATATATATGTGTATATATATACATATATATATATATATATATATATATATATATATATATATATATATATATATATATATATATATATATATATATATATATATATCACGAAAGCTGACACGTGATGAGCATAAATATGTATTATAGCCAGGAAGGGAAAATTAAAAGACTTGATTGGATTTAGTTGTTTCACCCATTAGGGACATCATAAGAATCAACATGAGAATATATATATACAAAGACATAGTATTCATACAGGAGAAGGGGATCCAACAGCTGTCATTTACTTGATAATTCCAGAAAAGTCAGATTTTAGATAAAAGAATAACACCGGATTATCGGAAAACAGACCAGAGCTTAGGTCAAAATTTAAATCCCACAATCTATCCTTTCGTATCTTAAGCCCTTGAGGAATGAATTTTCAGCTTATAAGATTAGGACTCCAATCGTGTCATCAAAAGCCATAGATGTCCCTTCAAACAAACCTTGTTTATAACTGGTACTTCATCTCTCCTTATATAAAGCAGTGATTCGGATAAGTAGTGCTCGGGCCGACCAAGGGAATGGCCCGTGCCAGCGAGAACTGTTGGCTATATTCTACAACATAAGTAGTAGACAGTCAATCGACAGTCCTTACAATGGCAAATTCTACAAAGCGCTTTCTCTCTTCTTCAGCCAAGGAAATCGTTGATAATGTTCACAGATAAGAAAAGAATTCGTCCTCGACCAGTGATCGATCTAGATGATTTTAACAAGGATGCATTACGTCGAATAGTGTTAAGGTTCTACGTTAGTAAAAAGCTACCCTCCATAACTACTGTTTTGCAAGAAGCCCGCAAAGACATTAAATTTAAGGGTTGTCGTGAATCTCTTAGAAAAATCTTCCATGAAATCAGATATCATTATTGGAAAGCGAATGGCGGAAATTTTTTATTAGAACGAAGTGATGTGTCAGCTGCAAGGAATAAGTTTTTGCATGTTAGGAGGAAGGTATACGAAAACGAGAATCAGCCTATCGTGTACCTGGATGAGACGTGGCTAAATCAGAACTATACTGTTACTAAATGCTGGAAAACAAAAGAGAGAAAAAAAGCAATAGGTTAACCCCCTACTGACAAAGGGGCTAGACTGATAGTCGTGCACGCCAATACAAAGGAAGGGTTTGTGCATAATGCAGCATTAATTTTTAAGGCAATCAACGATGGTGATTACCATAATCAGATGAATAACAAAGTATTTGAAGAGTGGTTTCAATCGCAATTGCTACTAAACATCCCGCCCTCATCTGTTATCGTAATGGATAACGCATCCTACCATTCGGTAATCATTGATAAAGCACTGACGGTTTTGGATAGGAAACACATTATAAAGGAGTGGCTGATCAAAAAAGGAGAAACTGACAGATGACTTACAAAAAAGCGAGGTTCTTGAAATGGTGAAGTTAAGTTCTTTTCAAATAGAAAAGGACTATGTGATAGATAAAATGGCCCGTGAAAATGGTCATAGGATCGTCAGGTTGCCCATTGAATTGATCTGGGGGCAGGATAAAATATACATTGCTAAGAAAAATGATTTTAAAATGGCCAACTTGAAACCCCTACTTCAAGAGGCTTTGCAGCAGGTTAGTAAAGAAAATTGGAGTAATACTGTGAGGCACATGAGAAATTTACAAAGAAAGGGTTTGTGAACTAGACGACGCCGCAGAACACTTACTTGGTTCATTCGTAATCATTATAAGTTCCTCAGATGATGATGATGACGACGACGACGACAATGAGAAGGAAAATGATATTTAAATATCACCAGTAATCTTTTCTTATCATATGGAGGCTGGCTATGAAAATGATTTCCATATACTGTATTTACTATGAACACCGAGCCCATTTTCCATCTATAATAAAATAATTTACATATTTGTTCATATTCTGCATATCATTTAACTACCCTTTCTTATTATGACCTAAAATATAGAAATATAAAACATGAAAACCTACATAGCATCGAAATGATGGCATAGTTCACATTAGATTTTTCTATTAAGAAGTTTTCATGCCCTCATACATGCATTATATATATATATATATATATATATATATATATATATATATATATATATATATATAGATATATATATAGATATATATATGTATATATATATATATATATATATATATATATATATATATATATATATATATATATATATATATATATATATATATATGAGAGAGAGAGAGAACGAACTTGGTTGTCATGAGGGAAGCAAATTGTACATAAAACTGTGATTGCAAGTAATTCCAGTAGACTGAGAACTACAACTATAAAAATGGAAATGACCAGGAGTTAAAAGGTTAAGAGTTAATTGTCAAACTCGTCTCGAAAAAAAAGCAATTAACCCTGTATAGGTACGCTACTCGGACACCCCTTTAAGGGTATACTCGGTCGCGCGACCCCGACTCCAAAAAAAATTCAGGAAAAATTTAGTTATGCATCAATCTGTATTGTTTGACTTGCTAAAAATACTTCAAAGAATGCTAAAAACTACTGAAAATATAAATGATACCCATCTACAAAATTACTATTTATTGGACATATATTAGAAATTTAAGTATACAAAAAAAAGACTTGTAAATATTCACAAAAAAATAGAAATATACATATACACATAAATCCCTTTAGGGACACTTTCTTAGATGGCAAAGCAACAGCGTGTAATTGCTGGAAATGAGTTGGACCCATAGAAGTCAAGATCTGAAATGAGAAAAAAAGGGTAACTTTGTTTGGCCAAAAAAATTTGTCCAAATTTCATGAATTTTTTGGGGTACCCAAATGAAATAGGAAGAAGCTAATTTTTTTATAGAATAAACTCATATTATCCTAGAACAGAAATACATAATAAAATGTGCACTAAGATGTAATTTACTGTTATATCAGGGGTGAAATCTAAAGGTCATTTTTTGACGGCCTAGTTTTACAATGTAAATTTCTTATGAAAATTATTGTATCTCCTATAAAATATGATATTTAAGCATTATAATATACCAAAATATCACGAATTCTATACAGAGCAAGAATATATAGAGATATGCCAACTTACCTTTCGGGTTTGTCAACAAAATGGCCGCAGACCGCAACAACTCTTACAGCCCAATCTACCACTTGAAATGAAGAATGGGTATGTAAATTTCAAGGTGTTATTTATTTATCTAATTATTAGTGGATTGGAATAAAACTGATATGATGGCTTTCTGGATGTTTGACAATTATTTTTATCATATAAAATTTAAATTCTTTGAAATAAATTTTAGATAAAAGATGGGTGATATCTATTTTGTAAAGATTAAAATTTCCGTATTTATACAAACAAGTAGTAAAAAAAAAGAAAGTTTCATGATTTAACCTAGCTATAACTATCAGGAACAGTTCAGATACAAGACATTTTGAAGATTTAGACAAACAGGCTTCCTGCTCCTCAAACAAGTGGTGTTTGTCATGTGGTCAGTCTTAGGTGGGCAGCTATGACAGTGAGTCCTTTCAGGAAGCTTGATGTGATCAACCCAAAATTGATACCATACTTACAGCAAGAGAAAATAGAATTAGTAACTAATAAAAGTAAAAGGATATCAAATAGCAAATCGGTAGCCAATTAAAGTAAAATGAAATCAAAATAAGAAACTGCTGACCAATAAAAAGTAAAATAATATCAAATTATTATATATACATAAACTATGATCTATAATAATAATAATAATAATAATAATAATAATAATAATAATAAATCAATTTCAAGTACCTAATACACATAAGAAAAATATTGACAAATACGAAGGAGAAATTATCAGAGAAATAAATATCAAACACATGAGGTTGCAAGCTCCATATTATCATCAACAACTCTTTTTAACTCCATTAGGAGTGTGTTGATGACATCCATGCCGAGGGAATACTGCCTGCTGGCCATTATTGAAGATAAATTCAAAATAAATAGAAAAAATCAGAAATTTGCAAAAAATAAAGAAAATTCAGAAATTAGCATTTGAGGGAAAATGGACCTCATGGCAATATATGGCATCTAAGCCAAAACCAATGCCATGCACGTGTTAGACATACCATCCACCCACACTTTCCAACTATAAGGAACCAAACAAGTATCAACACTGTTCGATAATTATGTAATAACTTTGCTGTTTGATCACTTACCCCTATAAAGGTATTTCAGGGTCGAGGTCGACCCCTGGGGGGGGGGGGGGGGTTAAAAAAACGGGGAAGGAGGGAAGTTAAACGAAAATCAGTCCTAAAGTAGACAATGGAGTCAACCGTGTTATATAGAGCTTTAGTCTTTTGACTTATCTTTGTACGGTAGAAAAATTTTATCTCTTCCCGATAATTGTCTGATTTTCTCAAGTTAGCTCTGAAGAGGTTACCAGTAGTGCTGCCGGAGCCTTTACCCCGAAGACGATCGCCACTGCAGGGACTGCTACGAGGATCCCTCATGTGACTGTGACAGCTGCGATGCCTACCAGAAAAGAAGAGTGTATCTATTCAGCGCAGTAGATCTCAGAACCACAGCTGTTGAGGACAAAACACTGCCTACCCATAACATCAGGTGCAGCTAACAAGGCGTGCAAAATCGCCTCTATCAAGGTCCTGAAAAACTACAGGGTCATGAAAGCAGCTAACAGGGAAGGGAATACACACCCTCCCAAAAGAAGGAAGAGCCCTGAACGCCCTTCTCCAGTGCCAGGATCACCCCTGCCATCACCTCTAGTGACTGCAAGGACTGTGGGAACATCCTCATCCTTGTCAGCCCCTTCAACTCCACTGCAGACAGTTGCAGTTACAGTTATCAGTCCAACTTCGGCGCCTGAGACTTCCAATGCCATGGAAACGGATCCTGCTGAGACCCAGGCAGTCCTTCAAGGGAATCATCCAATGGACTGTAACTGTACTGTCTGCCTCACTCAACTCCTGCAATAAGCCTCTGCCATTGCAGCCAGCATTCCAGCTCCCAAGAATGAAGGCAGGAAACCCCTGCCTAATTTCAAACTACACAAGACTGACAGCTCCATCTCCTACGCCACAGTTGCTGCCATGGCTGGAAAGCCTGGCATGAACCTCACTGCAAGACCCAACCGGAAGGGAGAGTTAATCATCTCCCCAAAGGACCAAGAAACTGCCAGCTATCTACAGGAAGAACCAGCCGTGACACTGCTTGACCCTGCCTTGATCCAGAGGATTGATTGATTGATTGAAAGTTTTCTGGCATCCTGACATCTAATAGCATTCATTATATATGAAAAATAAGAGAAAATTCAATTAAAACCATAAAAGTTAAGATGTCATTGTAATAGCTAAATAGTTTTCAGAAGACCTTCTTCTGAAATAACTCTAAAAATGCCACTCGCACAGCAAGACACATCATTATTAGCTAAGCTACAACCCTAGTTGAAAATAGCAGGATGCTTTAACCCAAGGGCACCAACAGGGAAAATAGCCCAGTCAGGAAAGAAAATGAGGAAAAACTACAAGAGAAGTTTAAGAAAAATAACAACATCAAAATCAATCTTTTATATATAAACTATAAAAACTTGAAAATAACAAGAGAAAAAGGAACAAGATAGAATAGTGTGGCCGAGTGTACCGTAAAGCGAGAGATCTGTAACCCAAGAGTTAGTGGAAGACCATGGTGCAGAGGCTATGGCACTACCCAAGACTAGAAAATAATGATTTGATTTTGGAGTGGTCCTTCTCCTAGAAGAACTACTTAGCATAGCTAAAGAGTCTTTTCTATCCCTATCAAGAGGAAAGTAGCCACTGAAAAATAATAATGTAGTAATTAACCTCTTGAGAGAAGAATAATTGTTTGGTAATTTCAGTGTGGTCAAGTGTATGAGGAAAGAGGAGAATGTGTAAAGAATAGGGAAGACTATTATATGTATGTGTTGGCAAAGATGAAATAAGCCATAACTGTGAGAGCAATTGTATATGAAAATGACATATATGCACTTATTTTACTAAATTATTTTCAAATTTATTAATATAATTATATTTATCAAATATTATTGCTACAATATTCATTTGAACGACAGGATTTGTAATACAGAAGTTTCTTCTGGGCTTATATCACCTGGTCCTACGTTCTCAATAGGAACAAGGGTAGCTGAACAGATGATCAGGATTAAGGTGTGATTCATAAAATCAGAACAAAATGTTTTAACTCTCTAAATGACTGTTTGTTGCCTCTTGGAACTAAGGCTACAGTGTCTAAATATATTACGGCACAACTCTTCAATGTATTTGGGAAGCTTTGAGCATGCATTGGATGTACGGAGATGTATCATGTGACGTGAATATTTAATTATTATGACTTGAGGTAAAGCGTCTTTGAATAATGTTCGTGGACAAATATATTTTACATTATAGAGACGTCTTAATATATTTCTATGAATTAATGCCCATAGGAATATTAGTATCTTCCTTAATTTATATAGTTTTACTATAATAATTAAGCAAGATTTATCAGATGATAATAAATATATTGGGAAGATATGAGAGACAGACCATGGTCGAGTGATAGATTTATTTCCGAAACGGGTCGAATACATTGACCTGTGCGGACGGAATTGTATTGACGTGGGTAGGTGAGTGTCCGACCGCGAACAGGTGAGAAATGCGAGGCATTTGTGGTTTCTTACATTGACTTTATGGTTAATGTAAAAGCCCATGCTTGACATATAACAATGAGTCTTACATAGAAATGAAGGGCAGGTGTTACTGCGTCTTAATGCATAAACCATATTTACAGAGTAATTACACAGAATATGTACAAAGGTAACAAGAGTGCTACAAGCCTTGTAGAACGTTGTCCTTACAATATAAGCAAATATAACAAGAAGAACAAACATTAGACATTAATGAACCATAAAACTACTATTTACTATTATACCTGTACTTTCTATCCTTTCTTCCCTTACTACCTCATTACTATTGTTTCTAGACTGAAAAAGTATATACTTCATACTAATTTTGACGTAGTTAAAAGTTATGTAACCCATCTGTCTCTTTGTGTTGTATCTTTTATTTGTAGAGGAGCCTGAGGAAGTTTTAATTCAAGTAAACGTGAAGAAAATTCTATTAAATAACAATAAAAATGAAAGACAAAAATTTTATGAAACTCAAAGTTGATATTAACATCTTCGTTCGTTCCAGATTGCCCAGAGCTTGTCTCAGTAACGGTATCTGCAAAATTTCTCTCTTTCTCTCTGTCTCAAATAAATAATGTAGTAAAAGCAATTGTTAAATATAATTACATTAACAAATTTGAAAATAATTTGGAAAAACAATTGCATGTAATTTACTTTCATATACAATTGCTTTTACAGTTATTAACATAAATGTTTAAGCTTTCCATAATTCACAAGTAAGGTGTGATGATACCCATTTCTGATGTATCCTCTATTGAAATATGTAAAAGCCAGTTAAACATTTTCTGAAGGGTGTATAACTGGGCAATCTTGTCCTGTTCTAAACACCCATAAAGCCATGAGCAATTGCCGTGTTAAATACAACTGAACACTATGTATTCTCCACTTCCAACTCTCATGTACATGTACAGACCATCTCTAAAATCATCAGTAATAATTCCTGGGTTTCCACGAGCTTTTTCTAATATTAAAAAGCTGAGGTAATTTTACCCCAGATTTGATAATTTTACTCCAGAAGGGATGATTAACATTCATGACCGTCAACAATAAACAATGAAAAACTAGTTTTAGGATGAAAATACAAAAACAAATTTTAGTCAAATATTTTCCAAGATATACTGTGGAAAATTTATTTTTTATTTAAATGTTTGAGTGGGAACTTAGTCCAGGAAAGTTTCCCTCTGTCAGTTACACAAAGATCATGAGGGGAGGATAATGAGTACTTACACTTGGGGCACAAACACCCTGCTCATAACTTTACTGACTCAGTTCCCTAACCATCACTCTTAAATACTAAAGGGGGAATTTCTACTGTTCAGAGGCTGGAGAACTCCACACCTGAAAATAAAAGTAATTTATGGCCTACTCTAGCTTTGTCAGGTCTATAGTCATTCTGCCTTCGTCGAAAAACGAAATTCCCACAAAACGCTGGGGGCCTTGGAAGATTGTTCCACTACAGAAGGATCATTTTATGTGCCCCGTGGAATGCCTCAAGGTCTACCTGTTAAAGAGTCAGGTCTTAAAAGGCATTCAGGAAATAAGCTCATAGAGACCTATTTCAAATCTATCCTTTGTCTCAAAAGTGCTTGAATATGTAATTTTTGAACAACTAGTCAGCCATTTATAAGTAATAGAAGCTTTGCCTGACAACCAATCTGCCTACAGGAAACCATACTCTATGCAAACAGCCATCTGCTTTGTTGTAAATGATATGCTAGAAATGATGGATGAAAATGAATGTGGTATTTTAATATTGCTCGATCTCAGTGCTGCTTTTGATACAGTTGTGCAAGAACTGCTACTAAATGATCTACGGTCCATCAGCATTGAAGATCGAGCTTTTGAATACCCAAAAGACTACCTGGTTGGTAGAAATTACTGTGTACAAATTGGAAACTCTTATTCATCATATGAACCCTTGAACAGAGGGGTACCCCAGGGGAGTGTACCTGGCCCAATCTTATTCTGCATCTATACTATTGGTCTATCGAAAATGCTACAAAGGCATGGCGTGAAGTTTAAACTATTTGCAGATGACACACAATTTTACTTCTCCATTAATGATATACATGACACTACTGAAACTCTAAACCGAATCCTTGATAGTGTTAGAGAATGGATGACATTTAAACAACTAAAATTAAATGAGAACAACACTGAATTCATGGTGGCGGGCGAGAGAAACAGTGTGAGAAACTTAGATGATATTCAAATGAACATAAATAATGACTCAGTGCCGATATCTAGTAAAGTTCGAGATCTATGTGTATCTGTTGATTGCAACCTGTCTCTAAATGCCCAATTAAATAATGTAATAAAAAGTGCTGGTTATCATCTAAGAAATATTGCATTTATAAAAAAGTACCTGGACGAAAATTCTGTTAAGGAACTTGTGATAAACTGTGTTATTACCAGGATTGACTACTGCAACTCTCTCTACTACAATTTACCAAAAATCCAACTTAAGAAATTACAAAACATAATAAACAGAGGAGCAAGACTGATAAAAGGTGTCCCACCTAGAGAAAGCATCCCCCCTATACTAATTGATTTACACTGACTGCCCATTAAATCGAGAATTGAATTTAAAATATGTACAATAACCCACCAAGTTATCAGAACTGGTTGACCAAAATACTCAAGAAAATTACTACATATTGCGCAGCCAACAAATTGTGTCGATACGAGAATAGTTACAGATGGCTTCAAACTGTTAGAACCTAGATTCAAGTCTACTTTAGGCTCTAGAGCCTTTAAATATGCGACCCCGAGACTATATAATAAGCTCCCACAAAACATTCGAATGATTGAAGACATTAAGGCTTTCAAGAGGAAACTGAAGACTTTCTTATTTCATGAGTCTTTTGACAGTGACGATTTAACAGTAAATGAACAATATGTGACTTGAAAAGATAAATACTGTGAACGAACAAGGTGAAACGACAGTGGAGGTCCTGTAGAGAGTGGGGTTCCCCTGCTGTATGGGACCGGAAAAGCAGCCATCAAAGTAAGTACAGTAAGTAAGTAAGTTCTGTATTGAAATTATCTGCTCTGAATCGAATGACTACTCCGTCTTCCCCTAACCAAGGTACCACATTCGCCTAGCACTCACAGGGCAACAGATCAATACCAGATCTGGACCGTGAAGTGAAGTTGTTTACTGGGGAGGTCACCTTTGGTGTGGCACCACAGTTGACGTCGGGCTTGCCCGGCTGACGTTCATGTGAATATCTATTCTGATGAAACTAGGACCAGGCACCTTTGACCTTAACCTTTTTTCAACTCACTCCATACTTTCAGCTACAGTTATCTCAAATTTCCCTCAACGCACTATTATCTCACTTGCCAGGGTTATCGCAGGAGATTTTACAGGTAGTCAGTACAGGAGAAATCTAAATGGGAAAGTACATAGTGTAATGTCAGAAATGCTTCATTTAACTGAATGGTAATTCCCTTGAAGATTATTAGACTTAATAAATGGATTGGTTTTCATCTCATCAAAATGTTATGTTAGCCACACGTGGTTGAGATGGTGTAGGATTGAGCGTGCATATGCAGAGGTACAGAGAGGCGTAACAAAGGAGTAGTTGTGTCTGGAGTCGAGAGTTTGTGATTGAGTGCACAAGGTAAACAAAGGTGTACTTGTGTCAGCCTCGGGTGTAGCTATGCGAGGTAAGCTCAAAGCGCACTCTTCCAGTCGACAATGATCAGTGTAGAGGGGAAACGGTGTTGCTCCCCTTATTATTATGTGAAATTCTTACTTTCTCCCTTGTAAAAGGTATGCACTTGTCTTAGTTATAATTTATGTTTTAATAACATTTGATATTGTCTATTGTGGTTATCTTTTTTAATGTAATAACAGAATTATCAAATAAGGCTACGAATTGCATGTTGCTTGACTTAGGATCGTTGCCCTAAATGAAGACTGTATTACAGGGTACCAGTTTGGAGTACGTGTCATGTACTAGCACTTGTAGAAGTAAGAATAAAAAGACCCTGGGAACCAGCCTTTCCCTCAACCGCCACTACAAATGAAGATCCGTCCTCCTCCACAGCGAGAGTCAAGTTTAACTTTAAGTCTAGGCTTAGAGTATTAGCCTATGCCTATGATGTACACGGTATTAGCTTAGGCCAAGGTTTGGTTTGTTATAGATAGGCTAGCAGGAATAGGTTGATTGTTCTAAATTGAATGGTAGCCTCCGAATGTAAGTCAGGACAATTGACGACGGTAAGAGTTTAATGAAAAGTCATTGTGAAATGGTATGACAATAGTAATTTTTGGGTGAGGTAGTTATGTCGTCCTCCGACAACTTTGGGAGGTCTTCACCGAACTGTCGTCCGGCAATGTCTGCCTCCAGCTTCCCGACTGAGGTGTTGTGAACATCCTTCCAGTCCGCATCATCAGATGGGAAGGCGAGGGAAAAGGGTCTACACTTCTCGAGTGTAGGACCTGGTTTTCCTGCCTCAACTGCCTTTAAGGCTGCCTTAAACCCTTTTGTCCATAAAGGGGAGGGATCAGCAAGGAAGGAAGGGTGCGTCTTGCTGAGAGCCGGCACCTTGGAGCTAATGAAGGCCCTCTCCTTCAAGGTGTTGGTAAACAAGGCCTGGGCCTTGGGGAGGTCAAGAACGATGACCTCTTTCGGCTCTGTCTCCTCTTTGGACAAAGGTTCCGTCCTCAGGCGGACATAGCAATCCGGATATGCCCCTTTACTGGGCCAGAACTCCACATCATCTACTGGGACAGTGCCCAGTTTCTCGGAGAGGAAGATCTTCCCCCCTGACATCGGCAGGTGCTCAGCATACCTCCAAGGATTGATGTTTAGCTTCTTTGGGGCTAAACGCGTCGACACGAGCTGGTGCATCTCCATCTGTAAAGAAGCCTCCTTCTCGGACGATTTCTTTTGCATATTCTGGAACATGGACAAAAGTGAGTGCAGCGTATTAGTGATCGAGTCTAGCTGGGTGGCAGAAGAAGCCGATGAAACCGAAATCATTTCGGCTTTCTCTGCTTTGCTTCCAGGAGGTAAGACAGCCTCCTGCTCCAGTTCTTCTACCAGGAGACTACGTTCCGTCTCCTCGGAGACAACCGACATGTTGTCATCTAATTGGATGCCCTTCAAGGCATCTGATACAACAGATTCTATCGGAATCTGGACGAGGGGAATCTCAGGTTGAGCCTGGGGAAAGATTGCATCCGGAGATGCCCTTGGGAACAAACAAGCCCTCATCTTCTCGTTAGGAAGATATGGGCCAGAGGTGTTCTTCTGAAAACTCCTGACCCATTTTCGCAGCGTATCTCTTGCTGCATCCCTTGACTCTGTAGACTTTTGATCATCAAAAGCCTCTTTTACCAGTTTGTCACAAACGGTACATACCTGTGGGTCCCAATACTTAAGAGATCCCTTCGTAATTGCGCAGTGCGCATGGGTCCTGCACATGTCATGGCCGCAGAAGTTGTTACTGCAGACCTTGCAGAAGTTGCTCCCGCACTCAGGATGCTCCTTGTGTAAAGAAAGAAAAGCATATAAGTATTCGGTGAAATTCTCAGATTTCATCATACATATTTTATAATATTATTTAGCTTAGGATAGAGTAAGCAAGAAAAAAAAGGAAAAGACACCCACATGTGCCTCCTTTCCAGCCCATTGCTATGACCTCCTACAATATTGAATACTAAATTCTTAACGAATTTTATGGGAAGACAATATCCTTGGATATAAAGTGTCTTCTTAGCTCTGTCTTCCAGGTTCAATATTGGGGATTTTAGGAATGGCTGTCAACCATTAATGAGCAGAGAGAATTGCTCTCTTAGGTGTGATGGTCTCACAATAGGCCGCTCATGAAGCACCTTGTAGGTTGGAAAATTTTGTATGGGCTACAGCACTGACTGCCGGCGGCTTGCTGCCAGTACTGCAGTGCCTGCCGGCATACGCCGGCATGTCCTGGGCTATTGAAGGTAAGTACTGCCTTCAGGATAATGGGCGGCAGGTCGCCGGCAGAAGCTCCGCCGCCGGCAGCCGAAGGATCCCTCTATCAAGGAGGACCCGCCGGCGGAGAATGTGTGCAGACTTTGGATTGCCAGCGGCCGGTTAGTGTGTGCCTATTGCTGTTGGGTCGTCGATCAGTGGCGCCCATGGCAAGTGGCGGCAGAGCTAACTGCCGGCAGACAGGTGTCCAACATGGCTGCCGGCAGCTACAAGCTGCCAACAATCGGCCCAGAGTTAATGTAAGACAAAGGAAAAGTGAGGATTGAGGAAGGCAAAGGCTCAGCCTTGCCGGCCTTCATCCGGAATGAGGGTTCTTATGGAAGGGGGAATTATATTCGGGCTTTCATCCAACCATATCCCATCCATTTTGGTAGTAGGGATATGGAAGGCAGTCCAAGGGAGGACTGAAGAACACTAAAATAGAGGAGGGTTCCTGCCGGCAGACAGGGAACCTCAAGCCAATTCTTCAACTACCCATAGGGTCGAATGTAGAATGATGGCCAGGATGTGTGATGGCTAGGCCAACACTGAAGGACAGCTGGGGAGGAGCAAGGGTCCTATAGGTGAGGTAATACCTGATAGGTACTACCTAACCTAAGAGATTCTGATCCCTAGGGTAGACAACCTCATGGCTGGGGAGTTCAGTTCCCTAGGTTGGGTTAGTCTGAGAGTGAGAAGAGGGCACACAGGCCGCAATCTCAACAGGGGAACAGAATCTAGTGCCAGAGACCTAAGGCAGTGGAAGAATTCAATTCTTCGGCCCAAGATCTACCAGCACAGGACTGTCTGCTAGGCCATGGAGAGGGGGAATTATCTTATAAATCCTCCAGGGAATGGCCTAGGGAGGTCTAGTCTCCTGTAAGGGCAACCTAACCTGACTTGGGAAATCATTTCACCAAGACGGGCAGTTATCAAACACAAACATTCTACTCTGATTTCCCATTCTAAACTCAATAACCGAGTCAGTGGTTGAGAGAAAGAAACGGTACACCCCAGTAAAGATTTGCCAGAACGCAGTTCAAGGCAAAGCCAACTGAGGATAGCCTAGGCTAATCAGAGGGGAGAGGAATTGCTCTAAAGATCACCAGGAGATTAGTATTGACTTAAAAGGTATAGGAGGTGTCAGTCTCCACTTAAAAGACAATATAAGAGCAATTGGGGACATGTATGAAAGTATACCAAAGCCCTTAGGCTAGAAGCCTAGGCGCACTGAAAATCAGTCACCGAAACTCTCTCGTATACTATCTTGGAAGAGGAAAATTTTATGCAGTAATATCTTAATTGTATAAAATATTGCCTAAGCTTCAATAAAACTTTACCAGTTATGTTATATCATGCATAAAGAATGTAAGTGCCTAGGCTAGGAAGCCTAGCACTCTGGGGCTCTGTATATTCTGCCAGCCCACGACAACACGGGCACAATATAAGAGTTCCTAGCTAAATTGCTAAATAGCTAAAGTTATTAAAGCGAATAATACGGAGAAAGTCGTTCTGGCTAACTAAATGTACATGCAAACATCGACCGCGTCAATGACGCCATCCGGCTGGCAACAGCTCTTGTTACGTTAATTACGATCTAATCGCTGAGCAAAACTGGCAAGAGCTTACATTTATACAATTCAAAGATATTACTTAACTTTCCAGAGGCAGAGGAGGCTGGTGAAGACATCATTGCAACGAAAATAGTCCAAAATAGCGAGAGATAACACCGGATAAACACCGGTCAGCAAAGCTAAAAGCGAAAGAATGGCTAGATTACAGTACAGTAGGAGCGTTGCCTTATTAACGGCTCTCTTATACTTCTTGCCACTCTCCCCTCGAGGTGAAAACACTATTAGGGGTGTAGATAGCTATGTGACGTGTCAAGAATACGTCCTCTGATATTATGCGATATCCCTTTTAAAATTATTAAGGGATATTCGCTCCAGGAGTTAGAATTCTGGATACCTTTGGTAAATTCTCTGGGATATATCACTATAGTCAAATATAACCTAGGAAGCTACTAAGAAGGAACTTCCATCACGACGACATGGCCTGAGCTCAAAAAGGGTGTCTCAAGAGATTGTACAGGTATAAAGCATGTGACACATTCAAAATAAGAGACTACAGAGTAACAGTCTCAGACTGAGACTGTTACTCTGTAGTCTCTTAAGATAACCTTGGAAAGTGAGACTCTCAGTTGCCAAGGTTATCTTAAGATATTTTAGAGGTAGTCAGTAAGTCAATTATTCAGATTGGAATCAATATATTTTATAAATATTGCTTCGCAAGATTTTGTAGGTATTCAATAAAGGACAAGATTGCCCAGTATTATACCCTGTCAAATAATGACAAAACAATGTTAATGTATTCCACAATGAAATGTCAAAAATTGGGTACCATTACTTAAGATTTTTGAATTTTAGAAATCTAAAACATTTATGTCAATAACTGTGAAGGCAATAGTATATGAAAATAATTTATAAATAAATATTTTACCAAATTATTTTCAAATTGATTAATATAATTATATTTAACTAATGTTCTTACTACATTATTTATTTGAGCAGAGAGAGAGAGAGAGAGAGAGAGAGAGAGAGAGAGAGAGAGAGAGAGAGAGAGAGAGAGAGAGAGAGAGAGAGAGAATATGATTTTGCAGATACCGTCACTGAGCAATCTGGAAAGAACAAACGAGTTATTAAGATTTTCTTCTTTCATTTATATTATTACTTAATAAAAGTATCTTCCTCATGTTTACTTAAATTCAAACTTCAAGAGGCTTCTCTACAATATTGATTGTTTTATCACTTAATTATTAGAAAAGGAATCATTTACTTGAATAGATCCTTTTTCAACTATTTTTCGAAAGGATAATTTTTCGAAATCGTTTTAGGTCATTCACGTCTGAAGGTGGACTGGAAATTATTCAATATGAGAAGTTGTTTTTAGAAATTTTATCAGTTCCACGAAACAGCGTAAGTCAGGACCGTCGTAACCCGAGGACCCCTTTATACAGTTACATTCTCTCCCCTACACTATACAACTTTTATATTAAAGACACCCCTCCACCTGCTGAAGGTTGCCTACAGATCATATTTGCCAATGATCATACACAAGTGATAACCTATCCTAATAAAAATAAATTAAGATTACAGAGAAAGAAAGTCCGTGAATTAATAAAAATCAATAACTATGAAAAGAAATGGAAAATAACTACAAATATTAATAAATTCCAATTGTTATCAATAACGGTCAACAATCCTCCGCCTATAATCATAGATAACGTTCGTGTTCCATATAAAAATAATGCAAAAATACCTGGGTGTACATTTAAACAGTCTGGCTTGCTTTCCCATGTTAAAGTTAGAGTAAATGTTTCCAGATTGACGGACAGTAGGTTAAAAAGATTCAAGGGTTTATCCACTAAAACACAACTGAGACTTTACAAATCCCTAGTAAGGCCACAATTAGAATACCCTACAGTTATATTTAGCACTCTTAGTAAGTCATCATTGAGGAAAATGCAAGCGGTACAAAACAAAGCTCTGAGGCGAGCCTATAAGGAGGGGCCTCCTTATTTTAATAGTATACGTGATCTCCATCAATATTCCAAGCTGGAACCCCTCAATGTTAGGTTTCACAGGCTTAGCCAGAAAACTTGGGATAAATTAGCCATTGACGATGACGACCTTTGCACAGTTACAAGGACTCTCTCCAACGGACATACTCGGGATCACAACTGGTGGAGGAGACTAGATCCCAAAGTCAATTGTGACCCACCCCGGCCGAGATATATCTCTACCGACTAATTCAACACCTTAACTACCATTAATTGATAATTCAAGTTAATTTTCAAATACATAACTCATAAATAATTTGCCATCATATCATTTTTGCCTTCGAAGGGGGCCATTTAACATCCTTATTGCAGCAGGGCTAGATGCGTGAACCAAAAAACCCTTCCTTTCCTTTCCTATCCACTCTTCCTTATTCTACCTAGCATTGCAAGAGGGTCTGCCCCTCTCTTTTACTCTCCTCCTATACTTCTTTCCCCCCCCCCTTTTTTTTTCTTACTCTTTCCCATCCCGAGTTCCTACCTTTGGGCTATAACTGGATTGTATCCAGGGGTATCCTTCCTGCCTTCGGGCTATAAACTGGATTGTATCCAGGGGTACTCATCCTTATCCCCCATTCCCCACTTCCCTATCCTTACCAAGGCCAAGACCTGTTTCAAGGTTTTTAATAAGAGATTTCTAGAGGTAGTCAGTACTGGACAAGATTGCCCGGTTATATACCCTCTCTAAAGGTTAGATCTTAATTTATGTATACATCAACTCAGTTGTCAAAAAATTTGATCTTATTACACACGATTTGTGAATTGTAGAGAGCTCAAACACTTACGTTAATAAATGTAAAAGCAGTCATATTAAAAAACATATTATATGCAATTATTCTATCAAATTATTTTCAAATATAAATGTAATTATATTTAACAATTGTTTTTACTACAATATTTATTTGAGCAGAGAGAGAGAGAGACAGACAGAATTTGCAGATACCGTCCCTGAGATAAGCTCCGGGCAATCTGGAATGAACAAACGAGATATTAATATCAACTTTGAGTTTCATGAGATATTCGTCTTTCATTTTTATTGTTACTTAATAGTATTTTCTTCATATTTACTTGAATTCAAACTACACGAGGCTCCTCTACAACTCAAAATTACAACACAGAGAAAGTGGCAGAGGTTGTATATAACTTTTAACTGTCAAAAAATAGTAGGAAGTTTTTATTTCTTATATGTAAAAACAAATGTAATGTATTAGTAAGGGAAGATAGGATAAAAACTGTTAGTAGTTTAATGGTTCATTAATGTATAAGTGTTTGT
>NC_090758.1:15555997-15568735 GCF_036898095.1 Palaemon carinicauda
ATATATATATATATATATATAGATATATAGATATATTTATATATATGTAAATATATATATATATATATATATATACATATATATATATATACATATATATATATATATATATGAATATATATATATATATATATATATACATATATATATACGCACACACACATATATATATATATAAATTTATATATATTTACATATATATATATATATATATATTTATATATATATATATATATATACATATATATACGCACACACACATATATATATATATATATAATATATTATATATATGTATATATATATATATATATATATACCCATACTGTATATATTTATATATATACATATATATATATACATATATATATATATATATATATACACATTATATATATATATAATGTATATATATATATATATATATATACATACATATATATATATATACATATATATTTATATATATATTATATATATATACATATATATATATATATATATATAGACGATATGGTGGAATAAACAGACTCATTTATTCGAGCATATAGTCTATGTGACCCTATTCATATTGATAAAGAAATTAAGTTTTTAATACACAGGTTTAGGAACTTATGTTACCCTAGATATTTTATCGAGAATTGTCACAGAAAAAGCGAGAAAGATATACTTGAATCCCCCTGACAAAAATGATAAGCCTTGTTTTAAAACATCTCAGCTGCTTCCGTATAACAAAGAACTACTGTGTATTTCACGGACCATGACACCCTCTTTTTCTAATATAACTAATGAAATAGGCTTCTGATTAATGTGAAACTGAAACCACCAGAGTTTGAGACACGACCTAATTAAGAAAAATGTATTCAAGCATCTACTCCGCAGTATTGTCTTACTTTATATAGAGAAATGTCATCTAAATTCTGTGGTTATGGCGAGAATGGAAATTAAGACCTGGCAACTAGGCGTAAAATGACGTATGTCAACCATGACGTGAGCCCCTGACGTTTACACCTGCCACGCCCCCCTTTCTGTATGGTTATTAAAAGATATATAAGTTGTAGTGAATTATACTGCTGTTTGATGGAATCTAAAGATACTGATTAGTTATTATATTTAAATAAACTAATTTTTAGACTCACTTGTGTTTATTATTTAATTAATAGTTAATTCTACGAAAAAAAGACCAAAAAATTAAAATCTCGGAAGGCAGTCAGAGAGGTGATCGCGCTAGGGAAGGTACACGCCTGTTACATACGGTCATTGACAAGGCTCCTGCTGACACTTTGCTCACTGACTACTATTGACATTTTATATCATGTCTAGAATGCTTCACCATTGTCCACAAGGTTGTCGTAATGCTTTTGTGTTGCGACTCTTAACATACTTCAAGAGAGAACAACACAACAATAAACTGAAAATTGGATTGAATAGGTTGGTATCATGTTGTCATGTTTAATGCCGTACCATCACGGACATATATAGTTGAATATGATGCATTATCAGATTCTCTCTCTCTCTCTCTCTCTCTCTCTCTCTCTCACACACACACATACACTGTATATATATATATATATATATATATATATAATGGAGGTTGCTCAATAGATAATTACAAGAAAACAAATATTTTTTACCCAAGCAGACCGTATGACCGAGTTGCTCATGTCATGGACATAACAAGGAATGCCGTTCGTCAATTGGTCAAGTACACCACACATTCACGGCCAATTGCAGAACAACTATCTCCACCATCATCACCCTCATTGCCAGTACTATCAAGAGCTCCATCGCCATCACCATTAGCACTGCCCTCATCAGATCCAGTACAGTCTAATTTCATACAGCCAGCTGAAGATATGTTCGACTCTTTTACCATCGGTGCAATTCGCCGATATGTTCACAACAGGTTCTTGTCAAAGGATACCTTAACAATTACTACTCTAACAAGAGAACTCAAGAAGGAAGGTATTTTACCTGAAGGCACATCGGAAACTTCGCTTTGGAGAGTACTTCACAAGATTGGATTTCGATATAAAACGACACAACGAAAAATGTATGCTAGAAAAGAGTCCTTAGACATAGTATGTAAAAGGATCCGGGCTCTCAGAGCTCTCAAACAGTATCGTGAGGAAGGAAGACAGGTGGCCTATTTAGACGAAACATGGTTTACGACAAGGATGAGCCACAATAAAGAATGGGTAGATACAACTCAACCATCCACAACTAACACACATAGCCTACAGGTTCCGCCAGGAGATGGTGAACGCGTTGTTGTGGTAGCAGCTGGTACCAACTAGGGCTTTATTGAGGATTCATTTCTTTGCTATACAGCTAAGAATAGTAGTGGAGACTATCATGGTGAAATGAATGCTGAACTCTTCCAGCGATGGCTGACAACCAAATTACTACCATCATTAGAGGAGCCATCAGTTCTGGTCATCGACAACGCTCCTTACCACAGTCGCCTTACAGAGGAGAGCCACTGTCCAACTACTGGCACCCAAAAAGACGATCTAATAAAATGGTTGCAGCAGTGCAATATCACATACCTACCATACGCTTTGCGACCTGAACTACTCAAAATATGCAAGGAAAATCGACCACCCCCCAGATTCACAGTGGACAATACCATTCGCCTGTGGGGTCATGATATAGTGCGGGCTACCACCAGCACACCCGGAGCTAAATGCTATTGAGCATGTATGGGGTGTCATGAAGAAGTACGTTCAATCATCCCTTCACCATTTTACACGAACGGACCTCAATGCAAGATTGAATGAAGCAAAGTTGTGTGTGACAGAGGACGTGTGGGCAAATGCTGTTCGGCGCTCTGAAGACTTTGAGAGAGAGTACTGGTCATTTGATAATACCCATGACAGTGTGGATCCCATCATCATAAGTCTCGCCAGTGACGATGAAGAGGAAGACTCTATTTCAGACAGTTTTGAATGGTAATAAAAAGTGAATATGAATAATTTATATATATATATATATATATATATATTTATATTTATATATATAATATATATATACATAAACTATATATATATATATATATATATATACTTACTTTATATATATATATATATATATATATATATATTTATTCTATTTCAGTCTTGTAACTTTATTCATTATAATGTTAGCTGATATATTACTAATTATGTACAATACATTTATTGTTAATAAAGTATTACTATTCTTCCACCTCCATCCAATCCTCAGCCATATTAAATATTTATAATGACCATGTTATGTGCGCCTCCTCAACAATCATTCCATAATTTTAACACAATAATGACTGCATTCCTGTATTGAAAAATAAAAACACCTTATCTCTATCAAAGATATAATTATATATAATTTCTTGTACTGATATAATGAGGGGGCGTGGCAGGTGGTAAACGTCACGGGCCTCACGTCATAGTTAACCCTGGAACGGTACGGTGGGTCGTCCGCAACCCCGAGCGTCAAAAAAAAAACAGGTTTTTCTCACGTGACTCACCCCCGTGACTGAATTTGTGGGTGATCGACCTGCAGTAGATGTCTCTCCTACACGCTCTACTAGTGTCCAGATGTGCATTGCTGTAGCTGTACTCCTTCCCCGATTTCTGAGACGTGTCGGGGTCGAGCGCGACCGAGTTTACCCTTCTAAGGTAATTTGCATAATTATCAAAGTTATTACGTATTATGAAATTGTCGTAGAATGGTGCAACTTGTATAGGTTATCAGTTGTGGAAAGTCTTGGTGGATTGTTTGGCTACCATGTGCATGATTTTTTTTTTAGTTAAAATGTCGTTCATCACCACGAGGACCATTTTACCGCGAGTGCCCCTTTTTCATTTTTTATCATTTTTTTGCCAAGTCATTTTTCCGTAAGATATTGCCAAATAGTGTCGTAAAACTTTTGCTTTTTTAGTGTTGGAAAGTGTGTCTAGATGATCTGGCTACCCATGCGTGACTTTGTTTTTGTCAGATATGACGTAGTTATTGGTATATTGGGTATTTAACTGCGGTTGCCAATTTCTGTTTTTTTTCAATATTTGTAAAAATTTACTACGTAGTAACGAATTGCCGTATATTATTGATTTTTTTTTCATGTTTATGTGTTAGAAAGTGTGCCTTGATGGTTGGGCTAACACGTGCATGTCTTTTTTTTTTATCTAAGATGCCGTATATTAGAATGTTGGGCATTTTTCCGCGAGTGCCCCTTTTTATTTGTTTTGCATTTTTTTGCTTAGTCATGTTACCGTAAGGAATTGGCAAGTAGTGTCGCAAAACTTATATTTTTATAGTGTTGGAAAGTCTTTCTAGATGATCTGGCTACCCATGGCCTATTTTTTTTAGCCAGATATAGCGTATATATAGGTATGTGTTCGATTTTCCTGTGATTGCCATTTTTTCGTTTTTTCCCCATTTCTTTCAAAATTACTAAGTACTAAGGAACTATCACAGAGTAATGATTCATTTAGATGTTTATTTGTCGGAAAATGTGCCTTGATGGTTTGCCTAGCACGTGGCTGAAATTTTTTTTTCTGAAATGCGTATAATAAAATGTTGGCCATTTTTTCCGCGAGTGCCCCTTTTTATTTGTTTTTCATTTTTTTACCTAGTCATGTTACCGTAAGGAATTGGCAAGAAGTGTCGCAAAACTTATGTTTTTATAGTGTTGGAAAGTGTTTCTAGATGATCTGGCTACCCATGCCTATCTTTTTTTTTTTTAGCCAGATATGGCGTATATATAGGTATGTGTTCGATTTTCCTGTGATTGCCATTTTTTCGTTTTTTCCCATTTCTTTCAAAATTACTACGTACTAAGGAACTATCACAGAGTCATGATTCATTTTGATGTTTATTTTTCGGAAAATGTGCCTTGATGGTTCGCCTAGCACGTGGCTGAATTTTTTTTTCTGAAATGCCGTATATTAGAATGTTAGCCATTTTTCCCCGAGTGCCCCTTTTTATTTGTTTTGCATTTTTTGTGCTTAGTCATGTTACCGTAAGGAATTGGCAAGTAGTGTCGCAAAACTTATATTTTTATAGTGTTGGAAAGTGTTTCTAGATGATCTGGCTACCCATGCCTATCCTTTTTTTAGCCAGATATGGCATATATATAGGTATGTGTTCGATTTTCCGGTGATTGCCATTTTATCGTTTTTTTCCCATTTCTTTCAAAATTACTACGTACTAAGGAACCATCACAGACTAATGATTAATTTAGATGTTTATTTGTCGGAAAATGTGCCTTGATGGTTTGCCTAGTACGTGGCTGAATTTTTTTTTTCTGAAATGCCGTATATTAGAATGTTGGCCATTTTTCCGCGAATGCCCCTTTTTATTTTTTTTGCATTTTTTTGCTTAGTCATGTTACCGTTAGGAATTGGCAAGTAGTGTCGCAAAACTTGTATTTTTATAGTGTTGGAAAGTGTTTCTAGATGATCTGGCTACCCATGCCTATCTTTATTTTTAGCCAGATATGGCGTATATATAGGTATGTGTTCGATTTTCCTGCGATTGCCACTTTTTCGTTTTTTCCCATTTCTTTCAAAATTACTACGTACTAAGGAACTATAACAGTAATGATTCCTTTAGATGTTTATTTGTTGGAAAATTTTGTTCACTTCTTTTTTGATTGAATATCATCAAATTTTGTTAGCTAAAATATTATATTGTTTAACATTTTTTTTTCGATTTTATTTCCCTTAAAAAAATTTTTTGGGGGTCAGAATTTTAATTTTATAGTCGTAAAATAATCAACAATTATCCAGCAACCCACCATACAATTTTTATGCATATCCAAGAATAATTAGATTAGTAAATAACACCTTGAAATTGACATACCCTTCCTACATTTCAAGTGGCAGATTAGGGAGTCTCAGTCAGTGTGGTTGGCGGCCATTTTGTGGACATATCTTTTGGTATATTTTTACCTGCATAAATATCATACTATATATTAAATATATGTATTTTTTTACGAAATTTCTAAGTACTCAAAAAATTATCTTTAGATATGGCCCCTGATATAAATGTAATTTACAAAATAATGAAGATTTTTTTACATATTTCTATTTTTTTAGGATAACATATGTTTATTCCCTAAAAAAATTAGCCACTTCCTATTTCATTTGGGTACCCAAAAAAATTCATGAAATTTGGACAAATTTTTTTGGCCAAAAAAAGTTACCCTTTTTTTCTCATTTCAGATCTTCACCTCCATGGGTCTGACTTCATCCAAAATACATCAAGATGTGTCCTAAACATTCAAGAGTCAATTCCTAAAAGGATTTGTGTATATATGTATAAACTTTTTTTTATGAATTTGTATGTAAGGTCTTTTTTTTCTACTTAGTTTTTTAAAATATTTATAATAAATAGTTTTTCTGCAGATGAGTAGTATTTCTCTTTACAGTTGTTTTAAGCATTCATTGAAGTTTTTTTTGGCAAAAGAAAAAAGGAGGTTACTGCAAAAACTGATTTTTCAAGAATTTTTTTTGGCGTCGGGGTCGCGCGCGTCCGAGTATACCCTTAAAGGGGTGTCCGAGGAGCGTACCTATCCAGGGTTAACATACGTCATTCTGCTCCTAGTTGCCAGGTCTTAATTTCCGTTCTCGCCATAACCACAGAATTTAGATGACATTTCTCTATATAAAGTATGACAATAATGCGGAGTAGATGCTTGAATCCATTTTTCTCAATTAGGTCGGTGTCTCAAACTCTGGTGGTTTCAGTTTCACATTAATCAGAAGCCTAGTTCATTAGTTATATTAAAAAAAGAGGGTGTCATGGTCCGTGAAATACACAGTAGCCAATTCCTCTCTTGATTTGTGTAGAGAGACACCGTGATACAATATCCTTTTTTAGTATGAGAGTACCCTAAGGAATAAAATGATGGTAAGATAGGAGTATATGTGATTCCATGTAAGGATTGTGAGGAATGCTTCATCGGGGAGGGCGGCTGCTCGTTGGAAGAAAGGAAAATGGAATATATTGCAGCTTGCAGATCGGGGAACTACTATAGTGCCATAGACCGACTTACTTGGGAGAAAAGTCATGCAATAGCCTTTAACAAGGCAGAAATTGTCTACAGGTGTCGTGACAGGGCAATCAGGAGAGCAATAGAATGTGCTGGGATCTCTTTGAACAAGACTTTGGAGGGTAACAGGGGAATAGTAGAAGAGGAAAACATCAGTGAAGGAAAAGCAAAATCCGTAATTGTAGGAATATATGTGCCAAGATAAGAGATGCTTCCTCCTCTGTCCTTCCTTCACAGGTGCATCCTCCACAGACAGTTCAAGTGACAAACGACCAGAACTACCAAAACATTTAAATGGATAGCGACTACCATAATATACCACCCAAAAGATCTTAAAGAATTTTAGAAAGGACAAGGGCCCAACAACCTGAAATTGTCTTTTAATTGATTTTAATCTGTTTTTAATTATATGGCTATGTATTTGAATTGATTATGCATTTCTGTTTTTCCTTATATCAGTACCTGACTTGTAATTTTATAAACATTTTAGTGACCAAGTCCACAGATGATGGACAAAAGCTCTAAAAGTTTTTTGTAATATCTACAAATATACACCTAGTTTTAATACACGTCTTACATCATTGTGGTACCTTATCAAGATAAGAAGAAAGTACGACATTTTCCTTGTTTGTACCATATATATATATATATATATATATATATATATATATATATATATATATATATATATATATATATATATATATATATATATATATATATATATATATATATTCAATTTATTGAGAATTACTAGAGTTTATATTTTGGAAAACTCTTCTTTTTTGATATTTTGAAAGTTATCCTCACATGATAATGGAACACACCATGATAGGTACTATGAAGTTGATATATGAGGTTCTCTAAAGTATGATATAGATATCACGGTATTCAGCAAAAACTGGTGATAGTTGAATTAAGTATTTTTCGTTCGAAAGTCACTAACTGGCAGCTCTTACCTTCTTTATATTTCTAATGAGACTACTATGAGATTCAGGGCCTCTGTAACACGGTTTTTTCGCAATAATTTTTTATCTATAAATTTCATAAATATAACGCTTCTTCAGAATGCATATTATATCTACACATAAATTTTGACTATATTCTGCATTACGTAGGTTGAATAAATTTGGTGCTTATAATGTAAAAGTGAGGTTTTTTGAAGACGGGCCAACTTACTGTGAGAAAAGGTTTCGAACGCACTCATTACGTAACTCATGACGGCATTTCTTCCCTCTTTCTCGATCGATGGTTGGCTATACGCAACGAAGGCTATACCTCTGCCAACAATGACACAAAAGTTTAAATAAAAGCAAAGCAGTACACCTTTATGAACTCTGAAACCTCTCCACTGATAATTGTCATAATGAACAAACCAACGAAATATGGTAATAAATACAAAAACACTTCGATTATTAGTCTAACTCCCAAAATAAGTTTCCTAAGAAATTACAGTCTACTTTATAGGTCACTATCAGATTGACAAGGTGTAGGGAGTAGTTGGTAATTTTCAAAAACGTAGAAGACAAGCTTGATTTGGTAACTGCTATATCCAATGTCAAGCAATTTTTATTTATTGTCTATCTACCTACCTATTTACTGTAAAAAAAAAAAGAAAAAAAAAAGCCGGTACCGTATTTTGGCTTTAAACCTTCACCAATAATTATCGTCAGAATGATGACTTCATGAGGCTCCACCCACTTTGGCCTCGTTATAATTCAGGATAACATCGAAGGCTATCATGGGCATTGTTGGATCAGAGAATTTAAATTCTGGTTATAAAAACTCATTTGTCGAGTAGTTGTAAGAAGTGCTAAATGATCCTCAAGGATCCCAGCAGTTGGCCTATACGTTTAATTCATGTATACTACTGTTGCGGCACTACTGCTACAGTAGTATTACTACGCAAGCACAGATACCCCACCCACATTTATGTATCGTTCCGCCATTCATAAAGTCTTTGTCATGTTTTTTCAGTGTGCAATAAGCCATGGCCTCCTCGGAAATTAAGTTTAACATTAGATGATAGGTTATTTCATTAAGCTGACAAATTATGACAACTGGGTATGTTATTGCCGATGTTGAAGCTAAAGATAAAGTATGGAAACATTCCTTCATTGCATTATCATCTGTACTACTATTTGCTTTGCTACATGTAGTAATTATTTTAAAGGATAAATGAATTATGTTCACTTACTTCTATAAATTCCCATTAGATGTACAAATAAAACTCCTAAAACTACTCCTGATTTATTTACAAAATGCAGTCATGCCCAAAACATAGCCAACACGGTCGTACGGCCTAAGAAGAAGAAAAAAGATTATATCGGATGATCCGTTAGTCTGATGGAGAGTTTAGCAAAAAATTCTTATTTCAACAAAAATAGTTATATAAAGACTGTTTACATACAATCTCTCTCTTTTTATCTCTCTTGGTGGCATAGTGAATAGCTAATGGAAATGTCCAAAAACCTGAATGACATTACAAGTATTATAATCATGCTACGCTACATACAAATCAGACCATAAACATTGGATTTAAACTAGAAACTGAATAATTACCTTTTCAGGCTATAGTAAATATGGCCACGGGCTTTCTCTTGACTGTATAAAGTTGCAAGTCGTAAGACAAATGCAGTTTTGCAACCACGGGGGCAATTCCAAATCCTGTTAGCCATTCTTGACTGCTATGGGTTTCAGAGCCGATGGAACAAGGTGAATGGGTGTCTGGTGGATGGGCGGGGCAAAATTTTGTCAAAAGGTGTTTACATTGCTTACATAATGAATGTTTTCGACTCTTGGCTCGTTATCACTGGCCATGGCGTCGGCTAGATCATTTTTACTCTATAAAAATTAAAACTATCGGGTTTAGGTTATTGATAATGCTGACAAAATTTGTGTGTGGTTGTAAAATATACATATGTCAACTTTCAGCTACATCCGATGCTTTGATAAGGAGCAAAGTTCAAAAAACCGTGTTACAGATGCCCTGAATCTCATACTATGAGATTCAGGGCCTCTGTAACACGGTTTTTTTCGCAATAATTTTTTATCTATGAATTTCATAAATATAACGCTTCTTCAGAATGCACATTGTATCTACACATTAATTTTGACTATATTCTGCATTACGTAGGTTGAATAAATTTGGTGCTTATAATGTGAAAGTTTCGTTTTTTGAAGACGGGCCAACTTACTCTGAGAAAAGGTTTCGAACGCACTCGTTACGTAACTCATGACGGCATTTCTTCCCTCTTTCTCGATCGATGAGAGGCTATACGCAACGAAGGCTATACCTCTGCCAACAATGACACAAAGTTTAAATAAATGCAAAGCAGTACACCTTTATGAACTCTGAAACCTCTCCACTGATAATTGTCATAATGAACAAACCAACAAAATATGGTAATAAATACAAAAACACTTCGATTATTAGTCTAACTCCCAAAATAAGTTTCCTAAGAAATTACAGTCTACTTTATAGGTCACTATCAGATTGACAAGGTGTAGGGAATAGTTGGTAATTTTCAAAAACGTAGAAGACAAGCTTGATTTAGTAACTGCTATATCCAATGTCAAGCAATTTTTATTTATTGTCTATCTACCAACCTATTTACTGTAAAAAAAAAAAAAAAAGCCGGTACCGTATTTTGGCTTTAAACCTTCACCAATAATTATCGTCAGAATGATGACTTCATGAGGCTCCACCCACTTTGGCCTCGTTATAATTCAGGATAACATCGAAGGTTATCATGGGCATTGTTGGATCAGAGAATTTAAATTCTGGCTATAAAAACTCATTTGTCAAGTAGTTGTAAGAAGTGCTAAATGATCCTCAAGGATCCCAGCAGTTGGCCTATACGTTTAATTCATGTATACTACTGTTGCGGCACTACTGCTACAGTAGTATTACTACGCTAGCACAGATACCCCACCCACATTTATGTATCGTTCCGCCATTCATAAAGTCTTTGTCATGTTTTTTCAATGTGCAATAAGCCATGGCCTCCTCGTAAATTAAGTTCAACATTAGATGATAGGTTATTTCATTAAGCTGACAAATTATGGCAACTGGGTATGTTATTGCCGATGTTGAAGCTAAAGATAAAGTATGGAAACATTCCTTCATTGCATTATCATCTGTACTACTATTTGCTTTGCTACATGTAGTAATTATTTTAAAGGATAAATGAATTATGTTCACTTACTTTTATAAATTCCCATTAGATGTACAAATAAAACTCCTAAAACTACTCCTGATTTATTTACAAAATGCAGTCATGCCCAAAGCATAGCCAACACGGTCGTACGGCCTAAGAAGAAGAAAAAAGATTATATCAGATGATCCGTTGGTCTGATGGAGAGTTTAGCAAAAAGTTCTTATTTCAACAAAAATAGTTATATAAAGACTGTTTACATACAATCTCTCTCTTTCTATCTCTCTCTTGGTGGCATAGTGAATAGCTAATGGAAATATCCAAAAACCTGAATGACATTACAAGTATTATAATCATGTTACGCTACATACAAATCAGACCATAAACATTGGATTTAAACTAGAAACTGAATAATTACCTATTCAGGCTATAGTAAATATGGCCACGGGCTTTCTCTTGACTGTATAAAGTTGCAAGTCGTAAGACAAATGCAGTTTTGCAACTACGGGGGCAATTCCAAATCCTGTTAGCCATTCTTGACTGCTATGGCTTTCAGAGCCGATGGAACAAGGTGAATGGGTGTCTGGTGGATGGGCGGGGCAAAATTTTGTCAAAAGGTGTTTACATTGCTTACGTAATGAATGTTTTCGACTCTTGGCTCATTATCACTGGCCATGGCGTCGGCTAGATCATTTTTACTCTATAAAAATTAAAACTATCGGGTTTAGGTTATTGATAATGCTGACAAAATTTGTGTGTGGTTGTAAAATATACATATGTCAACTTTCAGCTACATCCAATGCTTTGATAAGGAGCAAAGTTCAAAAAACCGTGTTACTTACGCCCTGAATCTCATAGTAGGTTCCCTAGACAAAGCATTTTCAAAACTCGATCAATAAAAGATATAGTTCATCGACAATGGTTTTAGAGAATTCATGCTAAGCTTTTTATCAAAATATCAGCTACATCATTATGGAAAAATTAAACCAATAATCCTTAGTTATGATAAGAAAAAAAGAAAATACTTAACTATTCTGACTTTTAGCCACCATAGTTATTTAACGTAGAGAACGTATTGGAGATGAAGTTGTGGGTGGGGTCTAATCATCTAAACATCAACGAAACATCTGTTTATTAATGGTTAAACGATACAATGGAATCAAATTTATACGTCATTCTAGGGGCGAGATATCCGCTAATGCAGAATTGCAGAGCCTTCATAACATCTTCATCACCATTATTATTATTATTATTATTATTATTATTATTATTATTATTATTATTATTATTATTATTATTATTTAAGAAACGTTGTTAAGATCATTCTGTAGAATCTGCACATAACACGTGTGGCTGAATATGTCTGACTTGAATATAGTATTCCGTTTTTAGAATAAAACTAAAATAATAGAAAGGTAGAAATAATTGTGTTCCTAATAACAAAGATATCTCACCACTTGGTATTTTTATTTATTTATTTATTGATGTTTCCTTAAACTGAAGAAACCCATTGGGAGACTAGAATTATATAAGTAGCGTTGACTATAG
>NC_090758.1:15569235-15571735 GCF_036898095.1 Palaemon carinicauda
AGTCCCCTGTAGTGTTCCCATAGAGGAGATACTGAATCACGTACCTCATTATGATCCCAGTCGACTCTTACTGATCAAGGGGAATGGCAGGTATGGGGAAAACCACACTGGTCAAGAAGATCATTTCTGACTGGCTCAGTAAGAAGGATGACATCAAAGGTCTTAATGACTTTGACATACTCTTGTATGTAGAATGCAGGGGATTCCATTGAATCTTTTAAAGACTTGTTAGTGGCGTATTTTGGAGACGTTCACCCAGAAATTCCAAAATAATGAGATTATTGATGTGTGTTTGGCTCACAAGTGTCTACTCATCATTGATGGGTACGATGAAATGAATGATAAATCATCAAAATTATTCCTAGATGTTTTGACACTGAAGAAAACCCGCAAAATTAGTGTTATTGTGACAACCAGGCCTGAATTTGAGGAGAGATTCAACAAGCAGGGTGAAATTTGAATACAACAACTGTGTCTACAATTAGTCTTGAGGGAATTCCAAAGGAGAAGAGAGAAGAGTTTGTATGCAAGTATTATGCAGTATTGGGGTCAGACAATTCTCCTTTGCAATCATTAGATGAACTGTTACAGTATCTGAGAAAAACAATGCACACTATGCTTGAAGTGTGGGGACTACCCTTGAATCTCTCTCTTGTAACAATTCTGTGGATTATTCAAACCAGATATTGTAAGCAGCATCACCACTGAAGCTGAGCTCTACTGGCAATTTTACCGTTTGTCTTGCTTAAAACTAGAGGAGCGTTTGGCGAAAAACCTCGACACAGCTCATTACTCACCAACTAATTTGCTATTTGAAATGCAGAAGTTTATTGAAAAAACTATGTCATGAATCATTTAAAGCATTACAAAAAGATGAAATCAATATTCCACAATCCACCATCAATAATTTGCGTGCCTTGTGTTATAGTTTGAAATTGCCAGCCGAAGAGCTAACTGGCGCCTTCCTGAAGAAAGTGGCCCACTTCCCAGGGCTCCTTTCAGTACAGTTTCCCGCATAAAGGGATGATGGAATTCATGGCAGCTCTGTTTTTTCCCTTTGAAATTGACAAACCAATGCTGGGACCAATCAGGAAACACAGGCCACAGTTAAAAACATCTTTGAAATGCTTCTTGGAGGGAGTCTCCCTGAAAACCTTCACAAATATCAAAATATGCTGATACATATGATCAGCCTATTCCATGTGGGTGACGGGGGACGAGATGAAGGTGTCAGAAGATGCCAAGATTGAGGCACTGGAACTCCTAGTAAGGTCGGGAGTGAAGGACAAAGACTCTGTGCTAAGAGTCTTGAAGAATATTAAATGTGATCATTCTTCTGCAAGATGGATAGCACAGAGGTTCTAAGTTGTTTGATAAGGACATCACAAGTTAGGGATCATACAATTGATGCGTACATTGCCCTCCTTAGAGCCACAGATGTCCCTCTCCCAAACAGAGAGGAAATTAAAATCACAATACTCCTTGATGACACTGATGGGTTAGTTGAACTACAAAGGCAACTTTGCCGGCATCTCATCAACCCATCAGAGATAAAACTGAAAAACCATCTCGAAGGAGATTCAGAGCCGACCGTAAAAGAGAGAGAGTCAATCAAGAATCTACTCACCAATGAGTAAGTTATTATTATTTTGAACATTATAAAGATACAGATAATAATCAAATATCTCTATAACAATACAGTGATACATGATCATACATACAAACATATGCACATGCACACACATATAGGCCTACTAATAAAGAGAGAGAGAGAGAGAGAGAGAGAGAGAGAGAGAGAAGAGAGAGAGAGAGACTACTCACAACCTTTAGTTTAACAATCAACTTGAGTGTTGTAAACAATATATCTTATATTGTCAGTATCATCATTATCATCATTGTCACAATTAGACTCGTAATAAGTCGGCTAAACATCAAAAAGTCCCGATTTTAATTTCTTTCTAATTTTTCGGTAATATTAATTTCCACATTTTACGAAATTACACTTTTTTACTTTTCGTTTTCATTGCCATCATCATCATCATTATCATTATCATCAAAATCATCATCATCATCATCATCACTATCATCATGAACTTGATTATAAAATTCCCAATCAAAATCCAATAACTATTTCTTTCTTTTCTTTTCTTCTCTTTGGAACAGTTGTAGAAGATACTATGGCATCTGGGACCCAACGTTCCAAATCCCTCCAAATATTGAATGGCTCGAAGTCAGGTTTAAGGACCGTCCCAGCCTCGACGCCTTCTGTCAATCTTTGGAAAAGACAAAAAAGATTGAAATTTTAGGTAAGTATTATTATTAGAATTTTCTCTGTTCCTATCCTTTGAGGGACATTACAATACCTGGCCTCCTTTCCCTCATCCTCATCCTGTCATTCAGTCTGTTAATATTGTTGTTATCATTATCAATATCATTGTTAACATCATTATTATCATCATTATTACTCTATAGATGTAGAATATTATATTCAGAGGTCTCA
>NC_090758.1:15576735-15601735 GCF_036898095.1 Palaemon carinicauda
CACGTGTTCTCATGCACACAGACACACAGAAGGAATGGGAGGAAAACAGGATAAATTATTAGCAAACGTCAGCAACAATTGAAGCTTGTAGCCTTCTCTGATGTCTTCAATTGGTTAGTTTTCACAAAAAGAAGTAAACAATGCTTCTGGTTTTTCAGGCAATCTTCTATCATTTTTAGATAATAATTGTAAAGGGTACCTACTTATAATGGTTTTAAGGCTTTGCATTTATTTCACCAATTCATCATTGACTATTAAGTAAGAGGCATTTGATAATTATGTTTTCCAAAATAACTTTTTGTATGTTTATTGTAGGTTTACAAGGAAATGATTAAGTGACGAGCTTCTCTTTGGAAATTCCTCCCTCTAATGGTTAAATGAAATTGGAAATCAAATCACCTGAAATTACATGTAAAATTCAGAATATATATCAGTTTAGTGAGATCTTTATGTGGATGAGATCATGATGACGGGTAGATGGAGATCATTAAGGCATGCTCTTCGCTCAACCCAAGAGAGAATAGTTTGACATTTAACTAGGGTTCACAAGGTATGAAAAACGTTTGAAAACCCATGCCCACATAACTGAAGACTGAATAGTGAAGCAGGAGATAATGAATGGAGGACTAATAAATCAAGGAACTCATGATAGAATCGACAGACCCCGTCTAACCTTACCCCTTTGCATAAATAAACAAAGGAGATGATTACGACACTAGCATTTATTATGCATTGTCAACATGGCTATGAACATGCATTTTACATATCTATCATGGAAAGGACATAAAGCCTTTTACTAAAAAAATATTGTAGGGTTTGAATATAATTTTGCTATCCCGTATGGCATTCGTTCGTTTGAGCAGATTGCCATGCCTTTGGCATAACACGGGCTTTTGCCTTTAGAATTATTTTTTTAATGGGTGGCCTCCTATAGTAGGCCAATACATCAACGTTATAAAGGCAAGGGTTATTTTTAAAGAATTGCTGGAAACATACAAAAGGGGAGGATATTTTACTTCAAGGAAGGATTTCTAGCGATTAACGTGTAAGTGAGGGAAGTGACCTGGAGGAGAGACTTCTCTTTAGGTCCACGAAATAAAAGGTTAACACTCAGAGTCTGTCAGTCAGAGAGAGATTAGTTATCGCAGCAAGTCCCAGTAAGTAGAAGAGACTTGGAGAGGAATGAAGGATTTTAAATCAGAGAGAAAAGGAGTAGGTTTAAGCAAATAAGCTCTTCCCCGGTCACTGGTTGGCAACTAAATCTGGTGGAGTAGCTTCATAAAGTTAGGGATCCTGATTAGGGACAGGACTCTGCTAAGAATTTTGAAGGTGAGAGGAATGAGGTCTTCCAAGGGCAGTGACTCAACTTGTTGAGTAAGGATTTCACTTGGGTTGGAGGACGTAGGTTGAGGAAGAGGTGCTGCCTGCGGCTGATTGTCTGGTTTACGGACAGTAGCAATGGGTGGCTGACATGGTCTTCTCTGGTGAGGAGGTCACTGGTCCTTGGGTGGCTGTCTTGTAGGTGCCTTTGGCTGTTTAGGGAGGAGGTGCTCTTCATTGCAGCTATCCTTCTTTGTCTCTCTGGGCAGCGCCTGTTTCAGGCTTGGTGAGGCCTGGAGTAGTTGGGGCACTTGGGCTTTGTCTCCCTTCCATCCTTGTGGGCATGGATCCACACTTCTGTGTTGTGCCGCTGGATGCAGACTCCACAGATGAAGGGGCTTTTATACTCCGCCTTGTGATGGCCATATTGCTGGCAGCCGTAGTATCTGAGGGGTTCCGGCGTGTACTCTTCAATGGGGAATATACCCCAGACTCCTAGATCCAGTGAGGAAGGCACTGGACCAATGAAGGTGGCTATCAGTCTTCTGACAGGGACATCATTAAAAGTCATGCAGCGCATTGCCTTGTCAATGTTGCTGCATGAGGTGGCGATGGAGATAAGCAGGGTGATGGGGTTCTGGTTATGACGGCTTTCCTCTGAATCAAGGCAGGGTCAAGCAGTGTCACGGCTGGTTCCTCTTGTAAATAGCTGGCAGTTTCTTGGTCCTTTGGGGAGAGAATTAAATCTCCCTTCCTGTTTGGTCTTGTAGTGAGGTACATGCCCGGCTTTGCAGCCATGGCAGCAACTGCGGCATAGGAGATGTAGCTGTCTGTCTGTGTGAGCTAAAATTTTGGTCGTGGTTTCCTTGCTTCGTTCTTTGGAGCTGAAATGCTGGAAGCAATGGCAGAAGCTACTTGAAGGAGCTAGGTAAAGCAGACAGTACAATTACAGTCCATTGGATGGTTCCCCTGAGGGACTGCCTGGGTCTCAGCAGGATCGGTTTCCATGGCATTGTAGGTCTCAGGCACCGAGGTTTGGCTGGTGACTGCAGCTGCAACTATCTGCTGTCGAGTTTCATTGAAATAACATAATATTTTTGAATTATTAGATTAAAAAAAAAAAACTATAATAATGAATAAGTCAACAGCTAATAATTCTGAAATATTATGTTATTTCAATGAAAAACATAAATATATAATAATATTTCCAATTTGAGAAAATTCAGTAAATTTGTCTGAATAAAAAGCATGCCTATAAATTATTTGATATTTTAACTGCTTAACAACTATCTCACACACGAGACTATCTAGGGATGTCAGGGGATTAGCTTATGTAATAGATGCTGAGGATCTTGGCAAAGTTGCAAATAAAAATGAAGCACATTTTATAAGTTTCTGTTCAACAAACAATCTTGTCATTAGAAGTACTCTTTTCCAGCACAACGTCTTCCACAAGTATACATGGACTTCACCGTGTGGCATTAACAAAAAAAATCAAATAGATCACATTGCCATTAATAATGAGAGAAGGAATTTGAGAAATGTAAGAAGATATAGAGGTTCAGATACTGGTAGTGATCACCAGCTCTTCATTGCCTCATTGAAATTAAAATTAAAAGCCTCCACCAGAAATGTAGATAAAATAAATAGGTTTGATACAACTAAGCTTTTAGAAGAGGAGCACAGAGAAACATTTGCAATTGAATGTAAGAGTAAATATGCAATCTTAGAGACTTTAGGAGACGAAGAGAAGACAATTAATGAAGAATGGTGTGATATCAAGAACACGTTTCAGTCAGTTGGTAGTGAAGTTTTGGGACATGCAGTTACAAAGAGAAAGCCTTGGATATCGAATGATACTTGGGATGCTGTAAAAAGGAGACAGAGACAAAAATTTATTGTTGAATGTTTCTGAGGAAGTAATGAGAATTACAAGGTAGAGCTTGCTATGCCTTCCAGTACTGATAGTGAAGTCAAAAGAAAAGCCAGGAATAACTGGAGAGAATGGACATGGACGCAGATGAGGCTGACAAAACTATGAATTCAGGGAGTGGCAATGGTGTAAGAATTGCTCATAGAATTATTATTGAGATCTCCATTATGGCAAAGAAGCATATACCCATCAGAAAGAGAGATGGATCTACTATAACAACAGAAGATGGAACACTTTTGTGAGGTCGTGAATTGGAGATACGAAGGGGATAATTGGATATATTACCAACCTCCCGTTGAGATGCTACCGCCAGAGAGTTATTGGAACCTTTGACTGGCCAGAGAGTAATTGCTCATAGAATTATTATTAAAATTTCTACCATGACAAAGAAGAAGCATATACCTATCATACAGAGAGATGGATCTGCTATAACAAGAGATGATGGAACACTTTAGTAAGATCATGAATAGGAGATACAAAGGGAATAATTTAAGATATTACCAGCCAACCGTTGAGATACTACCGCTAGCGAGTTAACGGATCCTTTGATTGGCCAGGCGTTGATACATTAAATCCCTCTCTGTGATTACGGTGCATTTAATTTTTTCCAACACATACATATAGTAGTCTGCCCTATTCTTTACACATTCTCCTCTTTCCTCATACACCTGACCACACTGAAATTACCAAACAATTATTTTTCTCTTAGGAGGTTAAGTACTGCACTATAATTGTTCAGTGTATACATTCCTCTTGATGGGGATAGACGAGACTCTTTAGCTATGCTAATCAGTTCTGCTAGGATATGGACCACTCCTAAATCAAACCATTATTCTCTAATCTTGGGAAGTGCCATAGCCTCTCTACCATGGTCTTCCACTGTCTCTTGGGCTAGAAATCTCTTGCTTGAGGGTACACTTGGCCACACTATTCTATTTCGTTCCCTCTTCTCTTATTATTTTTAAGTTTTTAGAGTTTATAAATTTATATGAAGGATTGAATTTTATGTTATTATTGTTCTTAAAATTCTCTTTTAGTTTTTCCTTATTATCTTTCCTCATTGGGCTATTTTCTGCGTTGGTGCCCTTGGGTTATGGCATCCTGCTTTTCGAACTAGGGTTGTAGCTTAGAAAATAATAATAATAATAATAATAATAATAATAATAATAATAATAATAATAATAATAATAATAATAATAATAATAATACCACATTTCTATTGTTTTAATGTATAAAAAATAAATACTTCACCCTATTTTTGACGTAATTAAAAGTTATATACAACCTCTGCCTCTTTCTCTTTGTTGTATTTTTAACATGTAGAGGAACCCAATGAAGTTTGATTCTAAGTAAACATGAGAAAATACTATAAAATGAAAATAAATATAAGAGAAAAAATCTTAAGAAACTCCACATTAATATTATCTCGTTCGTTCGTTCCAGATTGCACGAAGCTTGTTTCAGTGATGGTATCCGCAATGTATGTCTCTCTCTCTCTCTCTCTCTCTCTCTCTCTCTCTCTCTCTCTCTCTCTCTCTCTCTCTCTCTGCTTTAATAAATAACGTAGTTAGAACATTTATTAAATAGAATTTTATTAATATTTGAAAATAAGTTTTTCTTTCATATACTATTGCTTTTACAGTTATTGACATAAGTGTTTGAGTTTTCTATAATTCATAAATCATATGTAATTTGAGCAATATCTTACAAACTCATAGGGACGACGGGCTGCCAACGCAAGAGCCCATGTTCAGCAAAAGGCTGGACGATCTATAAGCAAGCAAGCAACTCATATGGTCAAATAATTAAATAACATTATAATTTTGTAAGTTATATCTCTTGGCGATATTATCCTATACTAATTACCTTCAAAATCTCGCGAAACAGCTCTATCAAGAAATAGAATTACTATGTAGTCTCTCATTTCGAATGTCTCAAATACTGTCTACCTGTACAATCTCTTGAGACACCCTTCGCAAGTGAGACAGTTACTATGTACTTTCCCATTCAGATTTCTCCTGTACTGACGACCTGTAAAATATCTGGAGATAACACTGGCAAGTAGGGAGTGTTGAGGGAAAATCTGAGATAACTGTAGCTGAAACTATGGAGTGTATTGAATAAAGGTTAGGCTCAAAGGGTCTTGGTTCAAGTTTCATCAGAAAAGATGTTCACAGGAACATTAGCCGGGTAAGCCTAACCACAGTTGTGGCCTCCCCAGTAAACAACTTCAACTCACGGTCCTGAGCTGGGAACAATCTGCTGCCCTGTAAGTGCTAGGCGAACATGTTGCCTTTGTAAGGGGAAGAAAGAGTATTCATTCAATTCAGAGCTGATAATATAAATGCAGAATTGGATAACTTTCTCCAATCTCAACTTAACAGAGTTATTCCAATGTCTAAGTACCAAAACTGATCATTCATCTTATAATACCTTGATGTATATGAAAAATCTCTCAAGTACTGTCCTATTCTGCATCTCGCTCAACAGTCTACCAAAGTTAAAACCTGAATGAAGATAACCTACTAAAGTAGAAAACTACATGTAGATCACATACTAAAGTCAAAACCTGCAGGTAGACTCCTTACTAACGTAGAAACCTGCTGGTAGATCACCAACTAATGTAGAAACATTAATGTAGGATAACAATTAAGTATAAACCTGCAGGTAGACCCCTACTAAAGTAAAATCCTGCAAGTAAATCATATACTAAAGTAGAAAGCTGCAGAGAGAACGCCTACTTAAGTAGAAACCTTCAGGTAGATCACCTGCTAAAGTCGACACTTACAGGTAGATCACCTACTAAAGTTAAAATCTACAGGTAGATCATCTACTGAAGTAGAAACCTACAGGTAGATTACCTACTAAAGTGGAAACCTATATGTAGGTTGCCAATTAAGTATAAACCTGCAAGTAGAACACTTACTAAATTTAAATCCTGGATATAGATCACCTACTAAAGTAAAACTGTGCCGTTATATCATTTACTAAAGTGGAAACCTACAGGCAGATCACCTAAAAAGTAGAAACCTGCAGGTAGATCACCTACTAAAGTTGAGACCCACAGGTAGATTACATACTAAAGTAAAATCCTAGATATAGGCAGCCTATTAAGCATAAACCTACAGGTAGAGCTCCTACTAAAGTAAATTCCTGCATGCAGATCATATACTAAATTAAGAAGCTGCAGTGAGAACGCCTACTTAAGTAGAAACCTTAAAGTAGATCACCTGCTAAAGTCGATACCTTCAGGTAGATCACCTAGTAAAGTAGAAACCTGCAGGTAGATCACTTACTAAAGTAGATCCGCATGTATATCACTTACTAAGGTAGAAACATGGATGTAGGTTGGCAATTAAATAGAACCTAGATGTAGGCTCCCAATTAAGTATAAACCTGCAGGTTGAACATATACTAAAGTAGAAACTCGCATGTACATCCCCTACTAAAGTAAATACCTGCAATTTATATAACCTACTAAATTCACGATCTGCGGTTAGATCACCTACTATAGTAGAGACCTGCATGTAGATCACCCACTAAAGTTAAGACCTGCAGATAGATCACATATTAAAGTAGAAACCTGCTGGGAGAACACCTACCAAAGATAAAACCTACAGGTAGATCACCTACTGCAGTAGAAACCTGGGTGTAGGCTGCAAATTAGGTATAAATCTGCACGTAGATCACCTACTGCAGTACAAACCTATGTGTAGGCTGCCAATTAGGTATAAATCTGCAGGTAGATCCCCAACTAAAGTAAAAACTAGTAAGTAGATCACCTACTAAAGTAGAAACCTGCATGTATATCACCTATAAAAGTCAAGACCTGCAGGTAGTTCACCTTTTAAAGTAGAAACCAACAGGTCTATCACCTACTAAAGTAGAAACCTTGATGTTGGGTACCAATTTATTATAAACATGCAGGTAGAATCACTACTTAAGTAAAAATCTTCATGTAGATCACCTACCAAAGTAGAAACCTGCAAGTAGATTATCTACTAAATTAGAAACCTTAAGATAGATCACCTACTTAAATCGAAACCTAAATATAGATACCATACTAATGACGAGACCTGCAGGTAGATCACCTAATAAAGTAGAAACATGTAAGTAGATCAACTACTTAAGTAGAAACTTATATGTAGGCTGCCAATTAAGTATAATTATGCAGGTAAAGCCCCTATTAAATTAAAAACTTGCATGTAGATCATCTACTAAAGTAAAAACCTGCAGGTAGATCACCTGTGAGGACATCGTCTCACCCACCGTGTTTTCTCCCCCTGGACACTTCTCTGTATATTGTAACTTTATTATTTATTCCATAAAGTGGATTATTGTATAACGATGTTGCGCTCTTTGAGAGCTTTACTTTATTGTATAATAATATCTATATCATTAGGCTACCGCCTTGGTATTTATAATTCATATTTAATTGAAATCACAAATGATCTTGGCGGTTGGAAATGTCTCCCTCCCGGGCTACTTATATGTCTGCAGTCTGAAATACAGTATAGTGACCGTTGCATGTTCAGCAAATTTTCAGTCTCTCTCTGCTCGTCTAGCTGTCTTCACAGCTGTTGACCCCGGAGATGTTGGAAACACGTAGCAGTTTTGGCTGCAATTAACGGACTAATTACTGCTGTGTTTCCTTCGTATATCTCCTTTTGCCATTAACGTTTAACAACAGCTTTTGTCTTTATCCCTCTTAGTTTCGTGAGGCAGCAACGATGAGTATGTCTGACATAACCAGCTCACGACCTTGGCCCAATGCATCAACTTACCATGACGAAACCACCCAGCCCATCGCGCCAAGCAACCACTCACCTGCGCACAAAGTCAAGCTGCCACCTTTCTCACAACACAACATCGGCTCCTGGTTCTTGAGTGCGGACATACTCTTCAGGGTGGTCAAGCTGAACGATCCTTGCGCCAAAGCTGACATCATCCTGGCCTCCATCTCTGATGAGGTATTTTACATGGCTCGCCGCTCACTCCGGTCAGGTATCCTATGGCGACCTGCGAACAAAACTAATCAATATTTAATCAGCAAGGGCACAGAAGGTCCTTGATCTCAGCAATATACCTATTGGCGACACCTCTCCCATAGAAGCAAGGGATGAACTGGTAGGACTTCTCATGCTTCCAGAAACCGACACCAATAGACGATGATGAGAGATAAGCCTATTTCGTTAAATATTCATCCGACGCCTTCCGCAGAACGTGAGAGCCCAGGTTACCGACACCCTGTCAACGAACGACCTCCTGTAAGGGCACAGAAATTATACAAAGTTTCCCAGGCTTCCCACTTTGGCGTATCATCCTCCTTGACTCATCCTGCTCATCCCTTGACTCGTCGGCGGTGCCCTCTGCTGACGACAACGAAATCCTCGCCCTGATGAAGAAGAAACCTCCGCAGAAAATGCAGCAGAACCACAGCTGAACACGACTTGTTGTTTCTACCACAAGCAGTTTAGGAGCAACGCGATGAAGTGCACTGCAGGCTCCCCTGCAAGTTCCCGAAGAAATTCTGATGCCAGACATCGACGACATCATTCGTAGCAGATCACGGCAAGATCGGATTCTACATCCTCGACACCGTATCCAGCCGTAGGCTTATGGTTGATACCGGCTGTATAAGATCAACATCCCTTCCCTCACAGTCCGACCTCAACCGGGCATCTAGCAGTGATGCCACCTTGCTCATCGCCGCCAACCGATATCTCATATAGTGTTATGGGACTAGTGTGCCTAAAATATCAATCATAGGTCGATTTTACTCTTGACCTTTCGCCATCGCTGAAGTCAGACACCCCCTCCTCGGCGCTGACTTCCTGGCTCCTCATGGCCTTCTTGTTGAAATTGCCGGGAAATGCCTCATCAACACCGGAACATGCCCAACCAGCCCACTACGAGCTGGTCCATGTATCACACCAATCTCCGCCGTTATAGCGCAGCCCTACCCCTCATGTCTTCAGGAGTTCCCCGCGTTTTTAAGCCTGAACTTCGACAATCGCCAGGATCCCCCTCCAAGCATGGGGTCTACCACCACATAAAAAAATAGGACCTCCCACGCACGCCAAATTCCACCGCCTCCCGCCGCAGAACCTGACAGATGCCAAACATACCGTAGAAGACATGGAACGGATGGACATGAGCAAGAAGGTGTCCATCCCTTAGGCGTGTCCGCTCCACACGGTAAAGAAACCGGACAGGACATGGAGGCCTTGCCGTGACTACTGGCGCTTTAACTTCATCACAAAGCTAGACCACTACCCTCTGCCGAATATGCCAGACCTCACCAGCGCCCTTCACGGGGCAAAAATTTTCACTAAAATGGACCTTCTTAAATCATACTTTCAGGTTCCTGTGTTGACCGCCATCATAACGCCGTTCGGCTCTTACACCTTCTCATATTCAACCTTCGGACTATGCAACGCAGGGGCCCCGTTTCAACGAATGATTGATAGCATCCTGGGGAACCTGCCGTTCTACGTCTGCTACGTAGACGACATCTTAATATTCTCCAGGAAGAAAGAGGATCACTGCAAATACGTCAGCGCCGTGCTGAAATGCCTTCAGGAGAACAGTTTGATCGTGCGCTTCGACAAGTGCACATTCAGCACCGAGAGGGTGGACCTCCTCGGACATCAAATATCAGCAGCGGGAGTGAAGCCCAAATTGACCAAAGTGGATGCCATGAAAACCTTCTCAACCCCAACGACCATCCGACACCTTCAGGAGTTTCAGGGGATGGTAAACTACTACCGTCGCTTCATCCCCAACATGGCCCACATTCTGACTCCCCTCAAAAACGTCCTGAAAGGAAAAGCCAACAAACTTGTCTGGGGTCCTCTGCAGCATAACGCCTTCGACAAGACGAAGGCAGTCCTCGCCGAAGCCACTACCCTGGTGTACCATGACGACAGTGCCCCCATGAAGTTACCCAACGACGTCAGCAACATATCGTGCGGTGCTGTCCTCGAACAGATTGTCAACGGTTAGCCGCAGCCCCTAGCCTTCATCAGCATGAAACCCAAACCCGCAGAAACCAGGTACCGCACGTACGTCAGGGAGCTCCTTGCCATCTACCTCGCCATATACCTCGCTGTCTGCTACTTCAGATACATGCTTGAAGGGAACCCATTCACCATCGCAACGGACCACCAGCCCCTGATCCCCACTTTCAGAAAATCTTTAGAGGCATGGTTCTCTCGCCAACAATAACACCTGGCAGCCATCACAGAATTCGGCTTCACTATCAGCTTCATACTGGGTAAGAAGAACCCCGTCGCCCACGCCCTCTCCAGGATCGAGATCAACACGGTCCACCTGGGGATCGACTACGCAAACCTCACCGTAGAACAGAAGAATGGTTTGGAGGCCCAAGACTATTGTACGACAGCATCAACACTACAGATGAAGAACATTCCCCTCAGACCGGCCGGGGAAACCATCCTCTGCGACACCAGCACAAGGCGCCCCTGCCCATTCATTCCCCCATCCTTTACAAGGAAGATCTTCTACATCATCCATATATTATCACACCCCTCGGGTTGCACTACAGCCCGTCTTTTATCCGAGAAATTCATATGGCCAGGAATCAAGAAAAACACCCGTGATGGGGTAAGAACCAGCATTAACTGCCAGACAAGCATGGTCAACCGCCATATTGAGTCAGGAGTCGGCAATTTTCCCCAACCTAAAAGATGATTCAGACACATCCAAGTGGACATCGTGGGACCTCTGCCACCTTCAGGTTCTGCAAGATACTTCCTGACGATCGTCAACCACTCCACTAGATGGTTAGAAGCAACTCTGATGTCCAAGGCAACCACCATTGTTTGTGCCGAAGCTCTCCTGTCAAGTTGGATCAGCCGCTTCGGTGTCCCCAATGATATCACGACGGACCGAGGTTCCGCTCTCTTGTCAGAGATCTGGCTCTCTCTGGCAAACCTGATGGGAACGACACTCCACAGTACCCCGGCATACAACCCTGCAACAAATGGCATGGTTGAAAGATCTCATGGCACACTCAAGGCAGCCCTAATGGCGAGATTTACCGATGAACATTGGAAAGCGCAACGCCTGTGGTTCCTCCTTGGCCTTCACATGGCTTCCAGGGCAGACGGCAAACCTTCTCCTGCACAGAAGGTCTACGACAAGGCACTTACAGTCCCCGGCGAGTTCTTCCCTGCAACTACCGACGACACCAGGATGGATCACCTGAGAGAAATCGTCGGAAAATTCAAACTATGCCTGAAAACATATGAGGACAGGACCAGATACTTCACGCCTAAGAATCTAGACAACTGAGACTACGTCTTCATCTGGGTCGATGCTTACCACCAATCCCTGAGTAGACCTTATTACAGCCCTTACAATGTTGTCAGAAGAACAGCCAAATCTTTCCTCTTGAACGTCCACGGACAAGAAGATTAGGTAATGATCGACTGATTAAAACCAGCATACCTTGAAAACAATAAGAAATTCACCGCGGGCCCTCGTAGACCCAGGATTCCACCTCAGAACAAATCATCTACCAGACGGGAGAAAACCATTCAACGACAGGGGAAAACGATTCCTCCGAAGCGGAGCAACCTTCCCCTCCACTCAAGCACCTGAGTGGAATTACGTCACCCTCCACGATACAGGGATTAATCGCATCAACCATCTCTGATGCCCGCTGTCTGGGGGAGGTGGGGGTTATTTGTAAGGATATGGTTTCAACCGCAGTGTTCCATCCTCTTCGACTCTTTTCTGTATATAATAATTTTATTATTCATTAAATATAGTGGATTTTTGTACAACGATGTTGCGTTCCTTGAGAGCTTTATTTTCATGTATAATAATGTATATTTCATTAGGCTAATGCCCTGGTATTTATAATTTATATTTGAATGAAATTACAAATGATCTTGGCGGTTGGAAATGTTTCCCTCTTGGTTCATTTATCCGTCCGCACTCGGTAATAGTGACCATTGCATGTTCAGTAAATTTTCAGTGTCTCTCTGCTCGTCATGTTGTCCCCAAACACCTACTAAAGTGGAAACCTGCAGGTAGATCAACTACTAAAGTAGTAACCTGAGTGTAGACTGCCTATTAAGTATAAAACTACCGGTAGAACACCTAGTAAAGTAAATACCTTCATGTAGATTACCTCTCAAATTAGAAACCTGGATGTAGATCAACTAATAAAGTAGGACCTTGCAGGTAGATCAGCTACTGAAGTCGAGATCTTTATGTAGATCTCCTAATAGAGTAGAAACCTGCATGTAGATCACCTGCTAAAGTCGAGACCTGCAGGTGGATCACCTACTAAAGTAGAAAGCTGCATGTAGATTATCTACTAGAGTGGTAATCTATATGTAGGTAGCCAATTAAGTATAAAACTGCAGGTAGAACACTTACTAAAGTGAAATCCTTGATATAGATCACCTGTTAAAGTAAAAACCTACCGTTAGATCATCTATTAAATTGGAAACCTGCAGGTAGATCACCAACTAAAGTAGAAACCTGCAGGTAGATCACCTACTAAAGTTGAGACCCACCGGTAGATTACCTACTAAAGTAAAATCCTAGATATAGGCAGCCAATTAAGCATAAACTTGCTGGTAGATCCCGTACTGAAGTAAAAACCTGAATATAGATCACCTACTAAGGTAGAAACCTGCTTGAATATCACCCACTAAAGTGTTGACCTGCAGGTAGATCACCTACTTATGTAGAAATCTGCTGCTAGAACACATAATAAAATAGAAACCTACATGTAGATTACCCACTAAAGGAAAAACCTGTATGTAGTTTGCCAATGAAATAGAAACATGGATGTAGGCTACCAATTAAGCATAATCCCGCAGATAGTACACCTCTAGAGTACAACCCTGCACATATATTACCTACTAAAATAGAAACCTACAGATAAATCACCTACTAAAGTAAAAACCTGCATGTTGATCACCTGCCAAAGTAGAAACCTGCATATAGATCACCTGCTAAAGTAGATACCTGCAGATATATCACCTACTAAAGTAGAAACCTACATATAGATCATATACAGTAGAAACCTGCATGTAGATCATCTACTAAAGTAGAAACCTGCACATAAGCTGAATACTAACGTAAAAACCTACAGGTGTATTCCCTAATCATGTAGAAATCTGCAGGTCGACTACCTGCTAAAGTAGAAATCTACTCGTATATCGTATACTAAAGTAGAAACCTAGATGTAGGCTGACAATTAAGTATAAACTGGCAGGTAGAACACATACTTATATAGAAACCTGAATATAGTCTGCCTACAAACAAACATTTAGAAAAAATATCATGCTTCGGCTACAATAGCATGAACGGTATTTGTGACCTTCAATGAAAATTTAGAACTTTCTTGAATTTTGTAATTTCATAAGTAAATGTTCCTTTGACCTTAGGTTTTAAATGATTTCTTATTACTTTTATTAGTAACAGAAGAAAATAATGAACTAAATTAAGCCAATAAATAATGTAAAAAAAGTCTGTCAAGTCAAAAACAGTTTAACCTAGATTTTAGATTCACCAAAGATGGATGAAACTTTTGAATCTCTAAGAATTAAGAGACTAAATACTAAAAAAAAAAAATTGCTGATAAAATTAATAAAAATTAACTAGAGATAAATTTGTGAAATAAATATTCACAAAAAATCATAATCTACGTAAATAATTCCATAAAGTCATTATAATTCTCAATCCAATACGAAAGTATGTCTCCAAAAATCATGTCTAGTTAGGTCAATTCTTTACGGGCTGCCGAAGCCCAGAGCCCGTGTCTTACACAATGGTAAGGCAATCTGAGACAGACAGACAGGCCTATTCAAGGTTACCATGGGCTTCCTAAGCAAGAGTCCTTGTTTACTTAGGAGTAAAGCAATGTAAACGTAATTAATTAACATATTTAACGAACTCTGTAAGCACCAAAGACCTTTCATTACCAAATAACTATTGTTTTTACAATTTAAAAAATAAATACTTCATACTATTTTTTACGTAGTTAAAAGTTATATACAACCTCTGTCTCTTCCTCTATGTTGTATTTTTGAGTTGTAGAGAACTTGATCAAGTTTGAAATTAAGTAAACAGGAAGAAAATACTATTAAGTAACAATAAAAATGAAAGACGAAAATCTTATGAAACTCAGAATCGATATTAACATAATTTTCGTTCGGTCCACATTGCCCGCAACTTGTCTCAGTGATGGTATCTGCAATTTCTCTCAAAGGAAAAATGTAGTAAAAACACTAATTATACCAATAAATTTGAAAGTAATTTGTTAAAATAATTACACATGAATTATTTTCATATACAATTGCTTTCACAATGATTGACATAAGTGATTTACCTTTCAATTATTCACAAATCATAACAATACTATATTGATAAAATGTCAATGAGTACATATCCCTCTCTTATACATTATAATAATTGGCAATCTTTTCCTTTTTTTGAATACTTCCAAAATCTCGCGCAACAATTTTTATAGTATATTGATGTTATATCTATGCACATTCGAATTATTTGGATTACTGACTACCATAAAATATCTTGAGATAACCTTGGCAACTGAGACTATTACTATATATCCTCCTATTTAGATTTCTTTTTTAACAACCTGTAAAATTTCTAAGGATAATCTTGGCAACTGAGACTGTTATTATGTATTCTCCCATTCAGACTTCTTTATTAACTACCTGTAAAATCTCTTGAGATAACTTTGGCAACTGAGACTTTTACTATGTATTCTCCCATTCAGATTTCAGATATTCACTGCTATGCATTGATCATCCCACAGCAAGTGTTTGTTTAGCAGTTTTGCCGCCAAATCTAGATATGGCGTAAATTTAGTGAGAAGAAAATAAGTTTAAAGAGAAATTTTAACTTTGTATGAAAACGTTTAGTGGCCTTCTCGATTCTTTTTCCTAATAAAAATTATCCTCTCATTAATTGCTATTTCAATCCAATTCACAAACATCAAATATTAGTAGAATTTTCGATGCTTTTATTTCCATGTACCAGTTACTACAAAGTTACCAACTAATATATCGCACAGGTATCACTTATAATTCACACTCAAGTTTTTGTCCAAGCCCACCCAAATTGGAAGATCTGTCATGTGCGTTGCTTGACTCCCACTTGCAATTTTCTCCGTTGAACGACAACGATTATTGCCAGATATCTCCAGAAAATGCGACCATTTTGTCTCTCGAATAACTGGCATCAAGCATCTGAGATAGCACCAGAAGCGCACAAACGTTAACTGACTGATGGGTTGAATAATGGTGATACGAAGGTACTACTGACATAGCAAAGAGAGCGTGTGAACGTCGTCTGATTGACAGGATGGATAATGGTGAGATGAAGAAATCAGTGACATAGCAAAGGGAGCGTGTAAAAGTCGACTGGCTGACGGGATGAATAATGGTAAGACGAAGGTAGGAGAGACTTATCAAAAGGGGCGTGCAAATGTCGACTGACTGAATGGATGAATAATGGTGACACTAAGGTACAAGCAACATAGCAAAGGGAGCGTGTGATCTTGACCGAGTGACGGGATTAATGATGGCAAGACGAAAGGACATGTAACATAACACCTGGAGCATGCGAACATCGACCGACTGACAGGATGAATGACGGTAAGATGAAGGTATGAGTGATATAGCAAAGAGAGCATGTGAATGTCGACCGACTGAGAGAATGAATAATTGTGAGACGAAGGTACGAGTGACATAGCAAAGAGAGCATGGGAACATCAGCCAACTGACAGGATGAATAATGGTAAGATGAAGATACGAGTCACATAGAAAAGAGAGCGTGTGAGCATCGACCGACTGACAAGATGTATAATGGTGAGATGAAAGGTACGAGTGACATAGCAAAGAGAGCGTATGAACATCGACCGACTGACAGGATGAATAATGGTAATATGAAGGCACAAGTAACATAACAAAGGGATCATGTAAATGTCAACTGACTGACAGAATGAACGATGGTGAGACAAAGGTACAAGTGACATAGCAAATGGGAACGTGGAAACATCGACCAATCGACAGGATGAATGGTGGTGAAACAAAGGTGCAAGTGACATAGCACCAGGAGAGTGCGAACGTCAACCGACAGACTGTATGAATGAGTTGAGACATTGGTAAAAGTAACATAGATAAAGGGAACGTGCAAACATCGACTAACTGACGGGATGAATAATGGTGAGATACAGGTACAAGTGACATAGCACCAGAAGTGTGTGAACGTAGACCGACTGACTGGATAAATGATGGTGATATAAAAATACAAGTGTCATAGCACCATGAGCGTGTGAACATAGACCGACTGATGGGATAAATAATGGTGAGATGAAGGTACAAGTGACATAGCACCAGGAGAGTGTGAACGTCGACCGGCTGAAGGAATGTAATATTATTATTATTATTATTATTATTATTATTATTATTATTATTATTATTATTCTTGTGGTTGTTATTATTATTATTATTATTATTATTATTACTTGCTAAGCTACAACCATAGTTGGAAAAATAAAAATGCCATAAGTTCGAGGGTTCCAACGGGGAAAGTAGCCCAGTGAGGAAAGGATATAAATAAACTACACGAGAATTAATTACCTACTGAATGAAATATTTCAAGAACAGTAACAACATAAAATAAATCTTTCACAGATAAACTATAAAAAATTAAAAAGAAAGAGTAAGAGGAATAAAATAGAATAGTATGTACTAATGTTCCCTCAAGCAAGAAAACTCTACCCCAAAATAGTGGAAGACCATGGTATACAGGCTATGGCACTATCCAATACCGGAGAACAATGGTATGATTTTAAAGTGTCCTCCTAGAAGAGCTGCTTACTATGGCTAAAGAGTGTCTCTTACCTCTACCAAGAGGAAAGAGCCACTGAACAATTGCACTGCATTAGTTAACCCCTTGAGCGAGGAAGAACTCTTAGGTAATATAGGTGTTGTCAGGTGTATGAGGAATGAGGAGAATATGTAAAGAAAAGGCCAGACTTCAGTAGGCCTGTGTAGGCAAACGGAAAAGGAGCCATAACTAGAAAGAAGGATCCAGTTTAGTACTCTCTGACTAGTCAAAGGACCCAATAACTCTCTAGCGGTAATATCTCAATGGGCAGCTGGCGCCCACTAATAACACTTGATAGTCATCCGTGAGGAAGAACTCCGTAAACATCTATTTAGAAACTGAATTCAGATTAAATATTCACAAGAGAATGGTTAAAATGTTGTGTAAAAACACAGTACTGGTGTATCACAACATGGAAAATAAGATTTTGAGAAATGATTTCATCCCCTACAGTAAAGAACTAGTAACACAGGTCAGTCTGAAGCCATACAACTGGCCCATAACTGATATGTGAGATAAAATTAATAAATATGGAGGATCAAACATTGTTTCAGGTAATTTCTTGTCAGCTTTGCATTTTATTGACATCACCAGAAATAAGAAAATAAACATGAATATGCTGGGCACTCAATCCTCTACAATCTACACTATAACACTTAACTTTACTATCACAGATAAGAACCTATGTGTGCAATAAATCTTAAAAAGCATTATATTATGCAGAAATAGATATGAGATTTCAAATAATCTATTATGTATAGATATCTTTATATAGTAGGGGACTTGATTAGCTAAAAACAAGAGACATGGACTACAATTATACTGTATTATAGCATTGAAAAATATTTAATTTTTTTCTGTACTGTAAATAATGTCTATCTGTATTATAAATCCCTATATTTAACACTTGAATGTATTCACAACGTGGAAAAATTTAGATAATTAAATATATCAGGTTTGACACTATACTCAATCTTTGTACCAAAACTGTAGTTACATTCCATGGGCCTGAATTTTCGAGATGGACAGCATCGACAAGAGAAAAACTCGAAATCTTTGCGTCTCCTGGACTAGAATCCTTTTTTTCCAGCCAATGATGGAAAAAAGGACTTGAGTTTGCCTGGTTTTCCAGTCGGTCCGACCAAATTCCTCGTTTCTCTGATGGGAACATGGAGGGAACATGGCATAGCAATGGGAAACTTTGATTGTCCACATCGAACCATGTTGGTAACATTGCAGGAACATGCACACGGCCATCACACGCCTGTAGAGCAATCATAATTTCTCAGAGCTCGGATAATTTTCAATTGTAGCAGATGTATGAAAAAATAAACAGTTGAGTTTGGAGCTCGGAATGTTACGTAATTTTGGTGTCCGGAATCTTGGGATCGAGCGAGTCTGTTTTAAATATTAGTGATAATAGAGCCTTGTTTTGATTAAAGGTTTGAACGGTTTAGTGTAGAGCGACTGACGATAGACGACAAAATTACAGAACTGAACATTGTGTTATATTATATGATACATAACCCTCAGAGAATTAAAGATTGAATTTCTTCTTAAAATCTATTCTACAGCCACCATAATATCAAATGGAAGTTGCATGTACATCTTTGGTCGTGCTTTTAAGTAAGCTGTAAACTCAGGTGATTCAAAAGTCTGCATTCTGGCTTATAGAATATCCATCAAGCCCTTGATTCCAATGGATACGTTTTAAACATTATTGTAGCTCTAAGAGGCAGAAAGTTCAGCAAAACAAACATTAATCTTGTCACTCTAGTTAAGTCTTTTTCGGAACTCTCGAATTTATATCTGAAATAAATTACAGTACATACGAATTACACCGATGTACTCTATTCATGATATAAATTCCCTAGTTTCTTAATTATATGTTTTTAAAGATCATTTTCATTAAGACGATATTTCACAATTTATATCAAATAACCTTTACATTATTATTATTATTATTATTATTATTATCATTATTATTATTATTATTATTATTATTATTATTATTATTATCATTATTATTATTATTACAATGTAAGCTACAACCCAGTGCAAAAACCAGCAGGCTCTAAGCCCATGGACTCCGACAGGGAAAAATAGCCCAGTGAGGAAAGAAAACAAAGAAATGAATAGACTACAAAAGGAGTAATCAACAATTAAAATAAAATATTTTTAGAACACTAACAACTTCAGATGCGATCTTTCAAATTTCATATAAACTGTAAAGACTTGAAAAAGAGGAAGAGAAATAAGATAGAACTGCATGCCAGAGTGTACCCCCAAGCAAGAGAACTCTAACCCAAGACAGTGGAAGACCATGGCACCGAGACTATGGCACTACCCAAAACTAAAGAACAATGGTTTGATTTTGGAAGGTCCTTCTCCTAGAAGAGCTGCTTACCATTGCTAAAAAGTCTCCTTAACCACTACTAACAGGAAAGTGGCCACAAAATAATTATAGTGCAGTAGGTAACCCTTTGAGTGAAGAAAGATTGTTTGGTAATCTCATTGTTTTTGGTGTATGAGGACAGAGCAGAATGTGTAAAAAATAGGCCAGAGTATTATATGTAAGTGTAGGCAATGGGAATATGAACCGTAACTAGAGAGAAGAATTAAATGTAGTACTGTCTGGCCCGTCATTGTACCCCATAACTCTCTAGCTGTAGTAATCTTAACAAGATTCTCAACATATTCACAATTCACAAATACATGAAATTTGTTGTATATTCATATAATAATGCTCTTACAAATGCCATTTAATATCTCATTGTCTTTCATGGAAAACTTCCCTTTTAAACCAGGACGTTACTGCAGCATACAGCCTGTAATTCCCCAGTTCTCTCCTCGGATATGAAGCTCACCTAATTTGCTCATACAACGGTAATGAATACGGGCCCTTCTGCTGCGTCAACGTTAGTGAATTTTAACTTTATTATCATTATCATTTATTATATTAGTTGTAGATCTCTGGCAGTTATTGCCGTTTTTTTCCAAGATAGTTTCTCTACTTCATCACCACTAGGGTAACGTTTTACCTCTTGACATGATCGCAAATGAAATACAGAGTTAATATTCACACGGGAAATCACTAGGATTCAAACCCATCATTAGCAGGTGCATAACTGAGGCCGGCCCAGGGTATTAACTCTTTGAAATGAATTACCTTGGCCCGGACCACGCTGGTTGCCAGACAAACACTTTACGTGACATTTTCTAGAGAAGATCCACTTTCGGACATTGATCTTCTTAATCAGGTAAGTGAACTCCTCCTCAGTAAGCTGGTCAATCCCATGTGATATACTGTAAATCTTCGCAACCTTGGCGATATCATCAGCTGCCACTCTGATGTGTTTGACGACAGTCGTCCTCTGAAGTTTCGCTGTAATATCAACGATAATACCCATGCCACGAAGCATGGCATCCACGGTACGAATGTTATGATCGACATCATCATCTACATACTGTACTGGATAAAGTAGCCAGGTATGGACCCTGGAATATCTGTACTGCTTTACATCGCTACATTACTTTCACAATTCTAGGCTTTGCAATAAGAGACGGAAACTGAATATCATTCCAGGTATCTACCAGGGAGCAAAACTGAAAATGGGGAAAATATAAGCATATGGAAATAAGTTCCATCATTTCTGAACAAATGTCTTCCATCATCATTGAAAAATGCCAAGGATTTCTTAACTGTATGATTACCTTCGCTGATCAACTTTCTAATCATATGGGACTGCATCCATAGGATTCAATTGGTAATCCATACATTTATCACAGTCTTGGAATAAACCATTACCTGCATCCTTTATAGTTTGAACCCTTCAAAACTTTCCTCTTTGCAGCTGTATTTCCTCCTAACATACTACACAGCAGCTTTAAATTATCTTACCTCAGTGGTTAATGTGAAGCATTTTCTTCACTCTTTTTTATTTGTTTTAGCTTAGGCATAATATAGTATAGTTACCCCTCATATTTTTGCTTCCTCGTTTTACTAAATACTGTCTAAACCTTGCTCCTCACAAGAGTATAATGACCTGACAGAAAGTCCCGACATGGCACCTCAACTGTGCACCTTACGTACAAGACTCGCCTATCTGGAAGGGAAACGAAGGTGATAGACTGGGATCTACCATTTGACCCATTCAATGACAATCTGCCAGAGTATACAGGTGTTATAGCACCTGTCCACTCTTGGCCTTCCTCCCCCTGAAAACACCAATTGTTCGACCAGACTCAACCATGTTCTCGGGGAAAAGAAGCAGTTAGATGGAGGGACAGAGGAAACTCTTATTCATCATATGAACATTTAAACTGAGGGGTACCCCAGGGGAGTGTACTTTGTCCAATCTAATTCTGCATCTATAATATTAGTCTATCGAAAATACTTCAAAGGCATAGTGTAAAGTTCATACTATTTGCGGATGGCGCACAATATTACTTCCAAATGATATACAGGACACTACTGAAACTCTAAACCGAATCCCTAATAGTGTTAGAGAATGAATGATAACTAAACAACTAGAATTAAGTGATAACAAAACTAGGTTTATGGTGGTGGGAAAGAGAAACAATGTGAGAAGCTTGGGTGATATTCAAATAAACATAAATAAAAACTCAGTGCTGATATCTAGCAAAGTTCGTGATCTAGGCGTATTTCTTGACTGCAACTTGTCTCTCAATGTCCAAATGAATAATGTAAGAAAACCTGCTGGTTATCATCTAAGAAATATTGCTTTTATAAGAAATTACCTGTATGAATGTTACATAAATAAACTTGTGATAAATTGTGTGCTTACCAGAATTGACTACTGTAACTCTATTTGCTACAATCTACCAAAATTACAACTTAAGAAATTACAAAACATAATAAACAGAGGAGCAAGACTGATAAAAGGTGTACCACCTAGAGAAAGGATCACCCTATAGTAATTGATCTACATTGCAAGAATTGAATTTAAAATATGCACAATAACCCATCAAGTAATAAGAACTAGTTGCCCAAAATATCAGAGAATTGCAACATATTGTGCAGCCAACAAATCGTTCTGATGGAAGAATAATTACAGATGGTTTGAAACTATTAGAACCTAGATACGTGTCTACTGTAGGCTCCAGACCTTTAAACATGCGGCCACAATACTAAAAAATAGGCTCCCACGAGACATCTGAATAATTGAAGATATTAAGGCTTTCAAGAGAAAACTGAAGACTTTATTATTCTACAAGTGTTTTGAAAGTGACGATCAAACAGTAAAGCAACAATATGTATTGTGAATTGTTAAATGCTCCCGAATGAACATCATAAAATGACCCTGGAGGTGGAGGTCCTGAAGAGAGTAGGGTTCCCCTATTGTACGCAACCAGATAAGTAGCCCTTAAAGTAAAATAAAATAAAGTAAAGAGGAGTCTAAGGTTACAGGACTATGTGTCAGACGTTATTTAATTGCAACAGACCTCGTCTAATTGTAATTATCTGACACATTTTTGCTTTGCATGTTTTTGTTTTGGTTTTAATTATTTTTTGCTTTTATTTTTGCGCCTGTTAAGATGTCCATCTAGTGAAGTCATTGTTTTTGGTAATAAAGAAATGAAATGAAACTATATCATCTAGTGTACTTGCTACTATTAATTAACTAATGTAAATTAATTACATAGTTTGGGATAGTTATGCAAGATATATTAAAAGGTAAACAATTTCCTTAGCACCCTTTGGCCGTCCTTCAACCTATGCGAAGATATGACCATTGAAAGTGTACACCTGACCAGGTGTCCCTGTGTTGTACGCTACGGCATGCACGGGTGTAACCTCCGCTGCTCCTCTGGGTACGGGAAGCAAACCTGGTTCGCAGAGACACGAAAAGTTGCTTATTGAGCTTCACGGAACTTGATCAAGAAGGTATATCGACGACGGCAGCAGCTGCTCAAACCCCACAAAGGTTCCACTGATGCTGCTTCCAGCATTCGAAAAGTAGAGCTCGTACATGGTCGTTTTGATCTTTGGCACTCTGGACGCCACCTTGTTCCAGGAAGCCATGAATTCTTCCGTGGCCCTCTGAACACGTGGGGTGACAGCTAATAGTTTCTCACTCATGTAAGTGGCAGAGCCAGGGATTGACTTCTTAATTTTAGAAACCTGTTCTGCAGCAGCCTGCTAGGCAGACATGAACCCTACTGTAGCCTTCTTTACTTCAGTAGTTTATTGGGCTTTTTGAGGAAGAGTGAAAACATCCTGTTCAACAGCAGCTCTACTCTGGGCTGCGGCATTTAAGGTAGCCATGAATTCTTGGGAAGCTCTCTGAACAGCATCTGTTTCCTGGATTTATTGTGGAATCTCTGCTTTCTGTCCAAGATGGAATGATTTGACCAACAGAGACTGGATTTGATTTGCTTTCTCCGCTGTTGCATTCCATGCAGCCATGAATGATGCTGTAGCCCTCTGGACTTTACGTGTGGGCTGCACAGCCTCAAGAGGATGATGACCAACCTTCAACAGAGTCTTGTGTCACAAATGATCCATCCCTAGCAGACGATTTGGATGCTGTCTCGCTAGCTCTGGAAGCCGCAGCATTCCGCGCCTTCTTGAGTTCTGCAGTTACTTCTTGGATTAAAGGGGAGACTTTGGAGACAGATCCATCTGAATGATGAGTACCAAATGAGGCTTAGGTACCAGAGATTTTGTACATGGACGACTCAACTCTGGGCACTCGTTTGGCAGCTTCTTTCCCGGCGGCCATAAATTGTTGTGTGGTAATTTTCACTTTGGGAGTATGATCAACGACCTATGGGTTGCTACTTTTAAGTAAAACTCTTCCTATGCTAGAAGCTTGTTGGGCAAAAGCTTGTGAAGCTGACATGAATTCAGACGTGGTTCTTCCTACGTCTTCAGCCTCCCTTTACGGCTTAGGAGCTCTACCTAGGGCCTCTTTTCATGTTGAGAATCCTCCCTTCAAGCTTCATTGAATTCATCAATAGCTTTTTTCACTTCTTCATATTCTCCCTCTTCCTTCATGGATTCTACATCGTCGTGACTAGCTGATGAACTCTTCAGAATGGTTGATTTAATAGCAACACCTTTATCAGTAGCTTTGTTCCAGGCAGCCATAAACGCAGCAGTAGCTCTCTCCACTTCTGGAGTTGGCATCACAAGCTGTGGAGCCCCATCTTCCTGGGCTAATGCCTCAAAATGTGAGAAGGAAGGAGATTTATCAGAATATGTATAGTTTGAAGTGGCAGAACAGGAGCCCGTGATATCAGTGTTTGGTGCTTCTGTGCCTCCCCTTGGTTCAGCGTTTCAGCCCTTCATGAATTCAGCAGTTGCTTTTTCGACAGGACTGAAAACTGTAGTAGAGTCTCTAATTTTGTGAGAAATGGCTGCAGCTGCTGTACCAGAAATGGTGTAGAGGGTTGATCTTGCCTTTAGCACACAAGAGGCCGCTTCTTTCCAGACCGCCATTAATTCAGCAGTTTCTTCTATACAGCATCAGTGTGACCAACAGGTTTTTGGGCACTCGTATAACTTATTTCTCTTCTGATATCGGATGCACGCTGAGCAGCAGCATCCCCAAACAGATATCAAATCAGAAGTTTCCTTTTTAACTTCAGTTGTTCCTCCTGCTAGCTCCTGGTCACTATGAACAGCTTGTTTAATGCTCTGAATCTTATATTGATACTAATAACAATAAAAATCCCGTTGCAGAACTGACACTGTCAAACATCATGATATCAAAACTCCCCGAGGAACTGTCCGACTGAATCTAACTGCAGAGTCTTGATCTCATCCACAATACATACGTCAACCTGCACAACATCGTCTTCCGTCTTCCCAAGATTGAA
>NC_090758.1:15606735-15626991 GCF_036898095.1 Palaemon carinicauda
CTTACAAAAAAAAAAAAAAAAAAAAAAAAAAAAAAAAAAAAAAAAAAAAAAAAAAAAAAACAGCAGTATCATCTGTACAGTAACAATGTTCTTTAACTCGCGATCTTCATAGAGATACTTATGAATTTTCCTAATTCTATAAGACAAAAACTAAAAATAAAATTCCAAAAAAATCATACTTCACTAAGAGGCAGATGGAAAGGTGTGATGAGTATGATAAAAAAAAAAGAATTAATGGCCACAAATAATGAAATTCAATGAGATTAAATGTCAGTGACGGAAATTCTCTGGGCATGGCCCATAAAGACACTCTGCTCCGACAAACTGCATACAATTTATACACCTTGCAATTACTGAAATCATTTAGTAACTTTATCAGTTTTGACTATAAGTGTGCCTGTCCTTGATAAATTAACTTACCTCATAATGAAAATAAACTTTCTCTTAGAAGACCTTTAGTTTCCTTTGTTTTTTCCTTGTTCTATTAGTATGTTACGATGGTTCTAACTAGCGGTTGCTTGTTTTGCTCTTCATTGTATACCATTGGTGTTTGTCTATGCAATTTTTGATGTTCCAATCCATTTTCCTCATTATATTATGTTTAGTCTTGGACATTACCGTGGGAAAAAATAGTCTGTCTTTTTATCTGTATGTCGCCACTTTTTTCTTCTCGTTCGGTGTATAATTTTTGGGGGGTTATGGTCCAGTTATAAATTTTGTTTACTGAAGCCAAGGTGAGGGATAAATACAAACACCACAGCATGAACTTAATGTAAATTCTAAATTAATATCCTTCCCTGGCTTGCTATTTTGAGCAATACTAATGCCTATCAGGAATCCTGTAGTATTACTTTTTTATCAGTTTCTTTGAAATAAGAACGATCATATGATCATTCTATTGTTTTCGACTGGTCAAGAGTTGAAATTTGGAACCTGTCGCTTTATCTAGATAGTCGGCTAATCTGTAGTGAGAATTGCTGTAAAAAATACTTTTATTCTCAAACCGAACTGAAGAGGTTCCACGAAAAAAATATATACAGGTAAGAAAGTGGAATGATTACCTATATTTAATTGAAATGCATTCTATTAGGCATATAATCGCAATATTTTCAGGAATAAAAATTCTTACTAACGTGCTCAGTGTCTTATGGGTGACGTATGATGATGTCAATTTGTTTGGAACTTCTTAAAGGCTTGAATAAATCTGAGCCTTTATTATTTTGATGGCTTATTGTGGTTGTAGGGTTGACTTATTGTCGGCGAGTTTGTTATTTGCTTATTATGCAGTAGCTTCAACTCGATAATTGCGTATTGTTATCGGTACATTTGTTTGTTCCTAATATTCTTTCTCAGCTATGCTCTCGTCTTTAATGACAGTTTATATATGTAATGTAATTTAATTTAGTCTTACTGATTTCAGCATTTCGTTTTAGTGTTGATCTAGGTGAAATGGTTTTTGTTGTTTAGCTTGTTGAGTTTCATTTGAATGGGACAGCGTTTGTTAGCCCTTGTCTCATTTAAGCAATGGTGATTATACGATTGTAAACTCTCGATGATTACTTGTAAGTCTTGGTTGAATTAAACTAACAAAATTGAGGCTGTCTATTGTCAGGGTATTTTTCTAATCACTCTATACATGTATGTAGCCTACCCATAGTTAGGGGATATATTTTCCATAAATAAATAATTAGAATGTCTGGCTTTATAATTTAAAGTTCCTGATAGGGTCTTTTGTCGTAGACTTTTAACTCTTGTGATTTGTTGGTTATATTTTTAAATCGGGTTTTGCTGACTATATTTAAAATGGTTTGCTAAGTAAGTTTATTTTCGTATACTCGGTATCAGTTACTAGTATGATAAATATCATTGCGATACTCTGATTTCAAGTATATCTCGAATCATTAATATAGCAATATCTTTGTTAACAATTGCCAACAAAATGTCCGAAACCATTAAGATGATCGTCAATAGAAGATCCTATATAAAGGGTCAAATTTCCAAGGATATGAAGGCCTTAGAGTCTGTTAGTGATAAAGATCAAGCATTTTACTTGCTAGATCAGTATATTGACTCGATAAATGAGAAACTGACTGAAATAGAAAATCTCAATTCGTCTGTTTGCGTAGATATGTCTGAATCTGAAATTGACGATATATTGTTTTCTGCTAGAATGTATCCCTTGAATATTAGCACGAGATTGTCTATCTTTAAAGAAAAAGGGCGGAATTGGATGCTAAATGGACTCTAATAGAAAGTTCGAATCCCGTAGGCAAAATTGTTAAATTGCCTTTGCCTCCTATTCAATTCCAAACTTTTGCACATAATATTGAAAACCTCTTTGCTTACTACAATTTCAAAAAAAGCTTTTGTAATGCGTTAGCTCATCTAATCAAAAGGTTACTTGTCTGGTGAGGTTCTTAGTGTTATTGAAAATATTCCTATTGATGATGATAGTTATTGAAGAGCTTTTGATTTGCTGGATACTAACTTTATAGATAATAACTTGATTATAGATAAGACTTTGAATTCTATACTTTGTGCTCCGGAAATCTTCCAGTAAAATAAAATAGTGTCTTTTGTTGGGTTAAAAAAGCCTTGTAATGAGGTTAAAGATACGTTTAAAGGACAAAGGGGTAAAACCCAAACCCCAGAATGATTCTTTTAAGGATAGCTCTAAATCTAAAGTAAGGTTGTTGATCCCAAAATCAAATCCTCTGAAGATCCTAAGAGGATCATGAATTACAAATGCCAGTTTTGCCAAACTGCTGGATATTCAACATCTAAATGTTCTAGTTATAGTAGTTTACAGGCAGGGAAATCTAAGGCTTCAGCTATAGGATTGTGTTTTAGATGTTTGAATGCCAATCATAAATCTAACGAGTGTCCAGGTTTAAAAGCAGCTCTGCCTTACAAATGTTTTTTTTTTTTTTTTTTTTTTTTTTTTTTTTTTTTTTTGTAACAAGGCTGAACATCATACACCATGTGTAATCTTAACCAGAATTTAAGTGTTTCTGAAAATAAAGTTTTTAGTATGGCGAATAGTTCGGACATTTTAATTCCTATCAAATCTTTGCCTGTCAGTAGTGGTAAGAAAATCTGCTTGGTGTTACTTCTTGCTAGATTCAGGCTCACAATTTAGCATAATCAAACAAAAATTTGTAGAGAGTAAAATTGGTGAATGCTTTAGTCCACCCGTCTCCCGGTTAGTATCTTCCTTTAGTATGCCTATAGTTGCGAGAGATGGTTTCAATTATATCACAGACCTGACCTATCCCAATGGACACAGAACTTGGTGTTTATTTTTTGCCATGGAATGGTTCAGTTTAACTGTTAAAGTTCCTAAATTGACAAGTATCATTCAGAGTATGAATGATAATGATTTCGGTATATCTCCAGATTTTCCCAGGTTAAAAGGTGAAGATATAAAGTTGCTTGGTGTTATAGATAATGATATTCTCCAATATCCAAGTCAGTTTAGTTTACAACCGGCTGTAATTTATGGTAAAAGCTGCAGGGTCATTAGGTTAGCTAATGGTTATATTCCAATGGGAATTGGTATGAATTGTATGCCACCACACGAAGAGCAGGATTATAGAAATAAGATTTTGACGAATTTAGATCTGTATAATGTTGAGTCTTCCTTTAGTTCTAATCCTGTGGAAACTGAGCCTCATGAGCTTTGTGAAGAAGAGGGTGTCTTAAAATTTAATCATCATGACATTGATTTAGAAAATAATTTAGAAACACGGGTTTTTCATAATTCTAATATTGAGAAACAACTAGTTAAATCTAAAGAATCTTCCAAGAAATGCCTGGTAGAATTTATTCCTCCAAAAGAGTTACGGAGAAGAGAGGTTAGTTGTTCATTTTGCTGTCAATCCTGTTGGTTACCAGTTTGACCCCTTGCAAAAAATAATCTCTGACTCACGCACTCACGCATAGAATATGGTTTAGGTAATTTCTATAGTCTAGAAAGTATAGTGATACCAGTTAGTGAGGAGAATAATTTAGCCTAGGAAAATGAGCAAGTACAGAAATTTAAAGAGTCCATTTCCTATAAGGATGAACATTATCATGTTGCTTTGCCTTGGGAAGAAGATCTGATAAAAAAAAAAAAGTTCGTTCTAACTTGAAAATATCTTTAGCTAGAAAGTAAGGGTATCTCGGAAAAATATGAAGAGGTATTCGACCAGCAGGAGGCACTAGGGATCATAGAACCTGTAGAAAGGAGAGTGCCAGGTCATATATCTATTCCCCATCGACCTGTTATCAAGATGGATGAGTTGACTACCACAAAAATAAGGCCTGGGTTTAGTTGCTCTCTGAAGGTCGGAAAAGTGCCTTCGCTTCATGAAGCTGCATTTCCTGGCTTTGATCTATTGAACAAGATATTATCTTTGTTGATCTATTTTAGAACTAACGATTATGTTGTCCTTGCTGACATGATGAAGGCTTTCCTTCAGATTAGGCTATCTTTTGATGAGGACAGAAACAGATTTTGTTTCTTTCGGAAAATTAACGGTAAATATGTCCCCTAATATTTGGTTTTGTGAGTTCCACTTTCATGTTGAATTATATTGTTCAGCACCATCTGATGGTGAACTCAAACATTGAGGTACCCACTTTAATTAAAGATAAATTTGACGTTGATAATCTGATCTGTACAACCAACAATGTTAATGAGCTTAGTCATGCAGTTAATAACATAAATAAGGTTATAAATTATGGAGGTTTACTATTAAGAGAATGGTCTTCCAATGACAAGTCTGTTCTTTCTCACCTTAAAGAGGAAGAAAAATGTCTCTCTCCAGGGGCTAGTGTATAAGGATATTTGTCCAATAAGGAAGAGGATTCTCTAAAATTTAAGAAGGCCTCTCCTAACTGCAATGCCTCAACAAAAAGGCAGATTTTGTCTTCTTTGGCATCTGTATTTGACCCTATTGGAATATTTGCACAAATGTTGTTGCAAGGGAAACTCTTAATAAGAGAGATGTGCCCGAAATTAATTGACTGGGATCAAGATTTAGATGGTGAACGTTTAGCTCGATGGCATAGATTATGCAAAACTTTCGAAGAAGTAAGTAGTGTCCCCTTTAAAAGGAAGTCATTTAATATAGACCTTCCTGTCAACTTATACATATTCGCTGATGCTTTTAAGGAAGAGTATGGGTGCGCTATTTACGTTGTTCAGGAGCGGAATTGCTCACTCTTATTCTCTAAGGTTAAGGTCTCTCCTATAAAAGAGCGAACTCTTCCTACATCAGAGCTGTTAGCTGCTCAACTATCCTTGAAGTGATTGAAGACAATATTTGATAAGGGTCAAATTTCGGCCTGTCTACTCAGTCCCATTGTAGTATTTGTAGATAGCCAAGTAGTCTTAAGTTGGATTCTGGAAAAAAAAAACTCCTAAAAAGAATTCTTTTATAAATAATAGGATTAACGAAGTAAGTCAGATGCTTGATAAACTAAAATGTAAATTTGGCCAGGTATCTTTTTCCTACATTCCTTTTCTTCATAATCAAGCTGACTAAGCCTTGTACGGATAGATTAAATTCGTGGACTAGAGGACCTCAATGGGTATTATCACCCCTCAGGGGTGGCCCAAGGGCCAGTTGGGATGTATTCCTTGTGAGGTTAAAGGAGGGTTACTATCACCAGTGCTTGATCCTGCTAAGGCTGCACCTCTTGTTGACATGTGTAAATTTTCTAGTTATAGTAAGTTGTTTGATGTTACAGTGAATGTCTTTACTGCTTTGTTTAGATTCAGGAAATCAAATGGTGACCCTTCTGAAGCAGCTATTAATTATTTAGTAGGTTTAATGCTAGCTGAAGCCTTTCTTGTAGAATTAAGTTACTTAAAGGATCCTAGAACGACAAGTGCTGTGCCTCAGGTAGTTGATCAGCTTAATTTGTTTTTTGGATAAGCATTGGATTATCAGATCTAGAGGTCGTATAGACAAGAATGTTGATTTTAAGTACCATATGGTAAATCTCATTCTCATGTCTAAAAACCACCATTTGACTAAATTGTTGATTTACTTTGCTCATTGCTAAACTATGCATATGGGTCTGCAAGCTACCCTTAACTTCCTTAGGATACATGGATTCTGGATATTGAAAGCCCGCCAAGCTGTGCTTAATGAACTTAGGGATTGTATAGCTTGTAAGAGGTACAATACTCGGCCTGTATCTTATCCTTCACCTTCTTCTCTTCCTGCTTCCAGGGTTAATTTGAGTGTGCCCTTTGCTCACACACGTGTTGACTACACTGGTCACTTGTGGGTTAAGGATAAAACGGGAGAAAGGATGAAACTTTATATTTTAATTTTGACAGGTTTTTAACACTCGCTTTGAGGCTGTGGACTCCATCTCTACCTCTGAGTTTATTCTGGCTTTTGTGAGATTCGTAAATAGGTATGGAATACAGTCGGTAGTTTATTCTGACAATTCTAAGTATTTTATTCAAGCTAGCAATATTATAGAAGAGCTTTTAACTTCTTCAGAGTTTGAGGAGAAGTTTAGAACCGCTTCAATTGGCCATAAAACTATTCCCATATATGCTGCATGGTACGGCGCTACATGGGAAAGGATAATTGAAACTGTTAAACATTGTTTGTTTAAAGTCTAGGTAGGTCAATTCCTACCACTTCTGAATTTACTACCTTTTTCACTGACATTAAAAAAATCTTTAACAACCGACCATTAACATATCGCTCATGTGAAAATGAGATAGACATTATTGATCGTAATCACTTTTTGGTTTGAAGACCTATTCCTTCCTTAGTTTTAAGAGACAGTGAACAACTCCATGAATGGGAATATAATGAAGATGATGATTACTCGACTTGCTTAGCTTGTGTCTTCAACCTCCGTAACTTCTTATATGAAGAATTTAAAGATAGATGGTCGTCTGAGTACTTAGTGAATTTGAGGGAAATAGATAGAGCTGCTTTTCGGAATACAAAGATCTGTGAAGAAGGAGAGATAGCCTTATTGAAATTGCCCTCTAGGACTAAGCCGTACTGGCCACTTGTGCGAGTTGTAGATATCTTTCCTGATCAGGATTTTGGGATGTTCACAGTTGAAGTGGCAAAGTCAGATGGTAGCCATGTTAAGGTGAATGTTAAACATTTAATTCCTCTGGAATTGTATTGCGAGTTGAATATTCCTAATGCAACTTCAAAGAAGGATTCTAACCCTGTCGAAAATATTCAAGTTTTGAGTCCAGGTGAAGAAGTTGTTTCTGAATTTGAGGTACAGCCTGAACCCATTGACTTTATCTGGACCTCAAATCAGACTGAAAGTGGGATACCTACTAGAAGGACTGCTCAAGCTTCAAGAGCTTAAACAAGAGGTCCTGCTTCAAAAGGTGTCTTGTAACTAAACCTATTTTCTATAAAAAGTGTAATACTTAATAAGCACTTCGCTTTTTCTTGTTAGGGAGGATATTGAAATCATTTAGTAACTTTTATCAGTTTTGACTATATCGTGCCTGTCCTTGGTAAATTAATTTATATACGTCATCTTTGAAATAAAATATCTATTAGAAGACCTTTACTTTCCTTTTTTTGTTTTATTGGTAGGTACGACAGTTATAACTAGCGGTTGCTTGTTTTGCTCTTTATTGTATATTTTTGATGTTCCTATCCGTTTTTGTTCACAATATGTTTAGTTTTGGTCATTATTGTTGGAAATAAATGTCTGGCTTTTTATTTGTATATCGCCACCTTTCTGTTCTCGATTATTTCGTTTGGTTATGGTCCAGTTGTAAAAAAATTGGTTAATGAGGCCAAGATTATGCATAAATACAAAAACCACAGTAAGAATTTAATGTAAATTCTAAATTAATATCCATCCATGGCTTGCTATTTTGAGCAATACTAATGTTATATGTGGTTCCTATCAAGAGTCTTATATTATTACCTTTTTGCCACTTTCTTTAAATTAAGAACGATCATATGATCGTTCTATTGTTTCAACTGTTCAAGAGTTGAAGTCTGGAACCCGTCGCTGGATCTAGATATTCGGCTCCAAGAAATACAAGTGAACTATTCTGCTGTGAGATTGGCTATTAAAAGTACTTTAATTCTCAAACCGATTTGAAGAGGTTCCACGAAGAAATAAATGCAGGTAAGAAAGTGGTAAGATTATTTATATCTAATTGAAATGCATATAATCGCAATAACAAAGCCTGCTGGGAGATTGTAGAAAACAGTGTAAGACCATGCAAACATTATGAAGAGATAACACAACAAGCCTTCCTGCACTACCTGCTAGAATGTAAGGATCCAAGGGAATAAACATAGAGAACTGGAATAACACGATAATCAAACTAGGACATATATAAAAAAACAGAAAAATTCTGGGAAAAATTACAGAGAATACTGGGAAAACCTAAGATAGAAATACCTTACTAAATAAACAATAATGGTGATAAAGTACAAGACACCGAAGATCAAGATAAATTACTAATTGAAACATATGCAAGCACATTCGAACTCACAGAAGAAGAAAATGCAAATTTCGACAGACACAGAAACAAAAGTCTTCAACTTCTTATAAGAGAATAGGCAATGAACAATCCCCTATCAAAGCCTAGATCTGCAAACCGTGGACGAGGACAACTACTTAACAACAGACATTAAAATGCACAAGATAATGAAAGCAGTGAAATCATTCAAACACAAGCAACCAGGGAAAAGTGGCAAAAATAAGTTAATGCTATCAAAATTACCAACAGAGCTATGGAAAAGACTCCAAAAAATATTAAACCTCAATGGAATATTACCCAAATCGAAACACAGAAGGAATTCTTGTACTTCCCCCTAAACCAGGGAAAGACCCATAACTGCCAGCAAACAGAAGGTCAATCAACTGCTGGAAGTACTCGCAAAAGTGTTTGAAAAAATCATAAACCGAAGACTAAAGAGAATCCTAGAAAATAACGATAAATTCTACAAACACCAACAGGGTTTCAGAACAGGGAGAAACTGCCCTCATGGCAACTCACGAAACAATAGCCATGAACCAACGAAATAAAAAAAAACACCGGTGCAATATAATCGGCAGAAATATCTCAAAAGGTATTTGATAAAACCATGGTGTGAGTGCCTCATATATGAATTACTTTAATTGGAACTATGAATAATAATGGAAAAACTACTCTCAAGCTACACCAAAGACAGAATAGTCAGAATATGTAGCAGAGACGGGAAACTGTGTGAAACAACAGATATAAAAAAAAAGGAATCCCGCGGTGGGCATACTATCCCCAACACTTTTTTCATCTATACAGCAGATATGCCAAATACCCTAGAATAACCCATAAACTATGTCTATGCAGATGGCATCACACAAATAATATTGCTTCCTGAAAATTCCAAAAGATTTTTGAAAATGAAAACCGGAAGAGAGATCAAAAGATTTATTGACTACTAAAACAATTGGAAAATAAAAACATATCAACAAATTCCAACATAGTCTCGGCTTATATAGAAAAATACGAAGTGTACATTGGTGAACCGCGGAGCAGCATTGTTCTCCGCTTTTAGCAAGTTATAGCCATCTGTTATTCTTGGTACTCTACAGCTCAGGCTGGAAGGAGGACTTAACATCGACGGCGAACTCTTCAGTCACATAAGACGTCTGGTTATTTTGAGGCTGGCCCCAATATATTGTTGGAACATATCAATTTAGATATAAAAGTAATTTTTCTCGACTTCCTCATCACTGGTCCCGTAAACTTAAATTTCATACCTTATTTATTTTTCCCTCTCATTATTTTATTTTTTAGAGATCTTTTTATGTATTATCCAAGTTTACATTTACGACGGCATATTCTTAGCAAGGTTTAAACCACTTATATTTGTTTATCTGAAGTTTGGTTTCTGGGATATGTGGTCTTATTTTGCATCCATATTGTTGTATAAATTATATAGATCTCTGTCAGGCAGTAACGTAATTTTAAAGTAAAATTTTGTTGTTTTGCCTTTTTGCACTGATGGCTTTCATTTTTATTTTGTTTACAATTTTGTAAAGCTAAATTAAGTATTTTGCTGTTGGTTTTACATTAGTACATATATTTTGGTTAAATGTAGTGTTTAATTTGCTTTGGTTTAAAGGTAATGTTTAATTTGCTTTGGTTGAAAAAGCTTAAGTTTTGTGGCGCCATCTATTGAGTGCATTTTGAAGTGCGGCCTTCCTCAGTATTTTTACTTCCTTGGCAAATTTCTAACTCTTTTATTTTTCTTTGTGGTGACTGGGAGTGTTGTAAGGAGAGGTGACTTGTGACTCTCCTAAAGTATTCTCGAGAGTTGAGTTCAAGGCCGTTGAAGACTCTGGAGCTGCTGATCTGCCTTGGATGATATATACGATTTGTCATTGAGCTGCTTCTTAATGTGGAAGGCAGTTTACCTGTGAAGCTACGTGTGAGAACAAGACTTGCAACTGTGATTCAAGTGATCTACTGCTTAACCTGGACATTGGCAGTTTTGTGTAGAGCAGGGCTCGAGAGCCTTTTTCATCTTTGATGGATATATCTACTGTATCAGCACCAGAGTGGTCTTGTTGGAGCAAGTAGGGAGGCTTCTCTCAGGTAAGAGGAACATCCCCTGTATTTTGTCGAGCCATAGACTGAAAGTGCATATCCACCAACGGTTGTGAAGGGCTGTTCTACTGATGAGAGTGACTACTTGTGGCCATATTTTTGAGCAGCAGATGGACTCGTCTATATTAGTACCGGTCTGTGTCGTAGGACCAATATATTTGTGTATTTAACTATTGTCAAAGCTGATGAAGGTTTAATATGAGTGTTGTAAGATTATGTACTTTAATATTAAGGTTTAGATTGTGATATAGGTAGGATTATTGTTTCTTTTTGTATGTTCTTCCACTTCTTTCCTTTCTGCTTAGTAATAGGTTAGTGTGGTGGGTAAAGGCTTTTGGATACCTTAACATTAAAGATTTGATTTCCTCACTATGAGTAGGGTTTAGTTTTAGCATTAGGTGACTCATTGAGTTATCGATGGCATATTGTACTTAATCAATGTATTACTTTTTGTGGGCCATCAGTGTTAGTATCTTTATTGTTGTAATAAATATTGTTAAATTTTTGCCCTTGTGTCTTTCTGGTTTTCCTCGTTCCTACTGATTTGAGTTTTTGTCACTGGATTTGTGAATAAGATAAAAGAACCCGTTATGGCTTCCTTCTAGAGGGAGTTCGTAACATATTTTGGCGACCGTGACAGGACCCAGGACAAACTCAATCGGTGGTGCGAGTTACCAGACTGTGCTCTGGGTGAGATTTTTCAGTATTTATTTTTGTTGTGCTTCACCACCTTCCTTCTTTTCCTTTTCATTATGTCTGATGTAGAGTTTAACCCTGCCGAATTTTTGGCTAATGAGAATTGTATTAGGTATTTGAGTGCTCTAACTAAAGGAAATTTGAAAGCTTGTGCTAGGTCGTTAGGTATTTCTTTGACAAATAGGGAATTGAAAATGGATGTATATAATTTGGTAAAGAATAGGCTGTGTGAACTTAAACGAACTGCTGATGAATTAACTAGTGAAAGCATGAGTGAGTCTGATGTAGAAGGGGCTCCGGGATTGAGTCTTTTTCAGGATCCTTCTCAATGTGGACTGATTTTTGAAGGGTATGGCAGTCTGCCTGATGGTAAAAGTCAGACTGAGGGGGTTCCTCGTACTGATAATGTGTCTCCAGCTGTTCCTACTCGTTCGGTCAAAGGAGAAAATAAGCCACTAGTTAAGGATTTCCAGAACATGTTAGAACTAAAGAAGTTAGAGTTTGAGGAGTTTGAGAGAATCAGAGCTCATAAGAGAACGATGCTTAGCATGCAGTTAGAGCTGGCTAAGATCCAGCAAGGTAAGAAGTGTGAGAGTACCCGCATCCATGAAGATATTGGGGAAAAGTTTAGCTTTGGGGATGCTCTAAAACTTGTATCTTGTTTTACTGAGGAGAATGTGCCTGAATTCTTTAAGGCTTTCGAAAGGGTTGCTTCTAGGTTGTCTTGGCCTAGGGAGGTCTGGACAGTGTTGATTCAATGTTGCTTACTGGGCAAGGCTCAGAAGGTTTATAATGCCATAGAGGAGCAAGTATCTCGGGATTATGAGAAAGTGAAAGCTTTGATATCAAAATCTTATGATTTGGTTCCCGAGGCCTACAGGCAGAGGTTTAGGAATTTTAACAAAACCCCGAACATGACTTATGTGGAGTTTGCTCGTGTAAAGCAGGAGCATTTTGATGATTGGCTCAAGAGTCGCCAAGTAACTACTTTGGCGGCTTTGAAAGAGTTGATATTGATTGAAGATTTTAAAAAATCGTGTGGTAAAGATTTAAGAGTTCATTTAGAAGACTTGAAAGTGACTTCTTTTCCCAGAATTGCTCAGTTGAGTGATGAATATATATTGACCCATAAGGTTGGTACTGAGAACGTCAGGGGTAATTTCCCTGTGGTCAAGGGTGACTGGGAGAGTAAAAAGAAAGTGTTTGTTAACCAAGATGATTCTAATTTCCAGGCTTACTCTAACTCTAAAGCAAATTCCAATTTTCAGGCCAAAAATCAACCAAACAGTAATCCTAGTGGTAATTTTGTAGATAGGAATTCTGCAAAAACTAATAATGCTCATCCTAGTCGTACTATAACAAGTGGTGTGGGAAGTAGAACCTGTTACTGGTGTAATAAGACAGGACATATCCAAGCTAATTGTTTTACTCGTCAGAGGTATTTACAGAGGCAGACTACTTCTCCTATTGCTGTGGTGAATAATGTTAAGGCTTCTCAACAATCTGTAGAGAATGAAGAAAATGGTAACAAAGGTAATAAAGAGAATGATTCCCCCATGTGACTGTCATTTAATAAGTATATTTGGCCAGGTAAGCTGAGATTTGAGAAGGAAGTTATAGATATAAAATTTTTGAGGGATACAGGTGCTGCTCGATCTTTATTGTTAAGAAGTAGGTTACCTCTTAACGTGAAGATCGCTAACTATATAATTTTAAGTGGTTTTCCGGACACTGTTGTGTCGGCTCCTGGGGTTGAAGGAGAGATTGACCTATTGGGTGTCGTAAAGAATATTAATCTGGCCATTGTTGATAAACTGCCTATACCTGGGATAGATGGTATCCTAGGAAATGACTTGTGTAATGTGGAGGGACAAGAATTGTTTCCCATTTTAACTTTAAATAAATTACCCATTGCTGTAACTACTCGCTCCCAGAGGAAAGGGCGTAACCTCTTGATGGACAGAGAGGATTTACATTTAGACCCTGTTCAAGTAGATGTAGCAGTAGGAAGGCTCGAGTCAGTAGGAAGTAGTGGTAGTAGTAAGGTAGTTAGAGCATGGAATAGGGCTGATTTTATAAAAGCTCAGCATGATGAATTTGATGTGGAAATAACTGAGGGGGATGATATTTCTAAGCCATGTTTTGTATCGGAGAGAGGATTATTGTGTAGATTAAGCCGTTCTGCTTTTATGGAATCCTCAGAGTATCATAAGCAGATTTTGGTACCTAAACAATTCAGAGACGAATTGCTGCAGTTAGCTCATGAGGATCCTTTCTCGGGACACTTTGGGGTAACAAAAACTTTTAAGAGATTAACCAAGCTTTTTTGGTGGCCTAATATGAAAAGGTGTATTAAGCAGTTCTTGCGAACTTGTGTAACGTGCCAGGTCATGGGTAAACCTAATCAGGTATTGCGAAAAGCTCCATTAAAACCCATCCCTGTAATTGGTGAACCATTTTCTGAGATTGTCATTGATGTTGTTGGTCCTTTACCTAGAACTCAATCGGGATATATGTACTTATTAACTGTGATGGATAGGGCTTCTCGGTTCCCAGAGGCTTTCCTTCTTAGGAAAGTAACGTCAAAAGCTGTCTGGGAAAAGTTAGTAGAATATTTTTGTCGTTATGGGTTACCTTGTACCATTCAATCAGATTGTGGTACTAACTTTACTTCCAAGTACTTTAAGGACAGGTGTGCTGAACTGGCCATTCAGCACATCACCAGTGTCCCATACCATCCTGAAAGTCAAGGGGTTGTGGAAAGGTTCCACCAAACCTTAAAAAGTATAATTGGCAAGTACTGTTATGAAAGGGAGAGTAGTTGGGATAAGGAACTACCTTATGCGTTATTTGCAATAAGAACTCACCCAAATGAATCGACTGGTGTTTCTCCTTTCAGATTGGTGTATGGTCATGAGGTTCGAGGTCTTTTAGAAGTGTTATTTGAAGTGTTGATTGGGGGACGAAAACTAATTCAAAATCTAAATATATTTTTATCTAATTTGAAAAATAAATTGAGTGGTGCCTGGAAGTTTGCCAAAGGTAATCTGGAAGCTTCCCAGGCTAGTATGAAAGCATTCCATGATCGTAAAGCAGTTAGTCGTTCTTTCGAATCTGGAGATCTGGTTCTGGTTTTAGATATGGACCCTGATAGTTTTCTGAAACCCAGATTTAAAGGTCCATGGAAGGTAATAAGAAAGGTGTCTGACTTTAACTACGAATTAGATTCTCCAGGTTCTACTAGGAAGAGTAGAATTTTTCACATTAATAGGTTAAAGAAATATGAAGGTAGAAATCTAAGTCCATTAAATATTGTTTCTGAAATGCCATGTCCTCTAGCTACTGTATTTTATGATAACGTTGATGACCATGTACCTGTAGAGAATTTAAGAACTAAGTTTGAGATTTTTAATAAGGCAAATGTTTTGTTGGAACATCTGGATGAAGTCCAGAAGAAAGATTTGTTATGTTTAATAACAGCTTTTCCAGAAGTGTTTAGAGAGGCTCCAGGGCTTACTTCATGGCTTGAACATGATGTTGAGGTTGGTAATGCTCTTCCAGTAAAGCAGGCTCCTTACCGCCTGAACCCAGAAAAAGCTAAAGTAGTCGAGAAGGAGGTACAGTATATGCTGGACCACAATCTTATTCAACCCAGTTCAAGTCCTTGGAGTTCTCCTATTGTTCTGGTAAAGAAACCTGATGGTAATTATAGAATGTGTGTTGACTACCGTAGGGTTAATCAGGTAACAAAGAGTGACAGTTTCCCTCTTCCCCGGATTGACGATTTAATAGACCGAATAGGTAATGCCAAATTTGTAACGAAATTAGACTTATTGAAGGGTTATTGGCAGGTGCCATTGTCTCACAGGGCCCGTGAGATTTCGGCATTTGTCACCCCCAATGGGTTATATGAGTGTAAGGTGATGCCTTTTGGTTTGAAAAATGCAGCCTGTACGTTCCAGCGCCTTATGAATAGAGTGACATGCGGGCTGGAGGGTACCGAAATATATATTGACGACTTGGTGGTATATAGTCAGGACTGGAAAACCCATGTTGAAAGGTTAAGAAAACTCTTTCAGGTTTTACGAAAGGCTGGTTTGGTTGTAAACATCGATAAGTGTGAGTTTGGTAAGGCTGTAGTGACGTATCTGGGTCATGAGGTTGGTTTGGGGAAGGTTGCCCCTAAACATGCTAATATTGAGGTTATAGCCAACCTTCCTCAGCCGCGTAATGTCCGTGATGTCCGCAAAGTCCTTGGCATGTTAGGGTATTACAGGAGGTTCCTGAAGAATTTTGCTGACATCGCCCAGCCTTTAACAAATCTATTGAAAAAGAACACTAAGTTTTTGTGGAGTACAGAATGTGAAAAAGCATTTTCTAATTTGAAATCTGTATTAGTCTCGGAACCAATTCTTAGCTCTCCCAATTTTAATAAACCTTTTATTTTGGCGGTGGATGCCAGTGACGTGGGTGTTGGAGGAGTTCTGTTTCAGAGAGATGATGAGGGGGAAATGCACCCTGTATCTTATTTCAGTAAAAAGTTACTCCCGGCTGAAAGAAGGTATTCCACCATAGAGAAGGAAGCTTTGGCTCTGGTGAAGAGCGTAACCCATTTTTCTATTTACTTATCTAGTTCTCTCCAGGTTGAAGTGTTGACGGACCATAACCCGTTGGTATTTATAAATAAGATGAAGGGAGCGAATCAAAGAATTCTGCGATGGGCACTTCTCCTTCAGGAATATAACCTGGTCTTTCAGCATATAAAAGGAGTGGACAACAAGATCCCCGATGCACTTTCTAGGATGTGAAGTGTGGGCTGCTGTGCCGTTCCTGATTTTTTTTTTTTTTTATTTTCTTTTCAGATGATGTATAGGCTATTAATGTATTCTAAGGTTTTTTTTTTTGTGCAATCCCGGAGTTCCCTGGTTTTTTTTTTTGGTGGGGGTGTCCAGTTAGGTTAAGTAGTCTTAGTGTAAGTGTTTTGGTTGGTAATGTTTACTTTCTTATTTTCGTATTAAGGTTAAAAAAAAAAAAGAAAAAAAAATAATATTTTTCCTGTTCAGTCAAATTAATTTTTTTTTTTTTTCGTTGAAGGAGGAAGGTGTCAGGCAGTAACGTAATTTTAAAGTAAAATTTTGTTGTTTTGCCTTTTTGCACTGATGGCTTTCATTTTTATTTTGTTTACAATTTTGTAAAGCTAAATTAAGTATTTTGCTGTTGGTTTTACATTAGTACATATATTTTGGTTAAATGTAGTGTTTAATTTGCTTTGGTTTAAAGGTAATGTTTAATTTGCTTTGGTTGAAAAAGCTTAAGTTTTGTGGCGCCATCTATTGAGTGCATTTTGAAGTGCGGCCTTCCTCAGTATTTTTACTTCCTTGGCAAATTTCTAACTCTTTTATTTTTCTTTGTGGTGACTGGGAGTGTTGTAAGGAGAGGTGACTTGTGACTCTCCTAAAGTATTCTCGAGAGTTGAGTTCAAGGCCGTTGAAGACTCTGGAGCTGCTGATCTGCCTTGGATGATATATACGATTTGTCATTGAGCTGCTTCTTAATGTGGAAGGCAGTTTACCTGTGAAGCTACGTGTGAGAACAAGACTTGCAACTGTGATTCAAGTGATCTACTGCTTAACCTGGACATTGGCAGTTTTGTGTAGAGCAGGGCTCGAGAGCCTTTTTCATCTTTGATGGATATATCTACTGTATCAGCACCAGAGTGGTCTTGTTGGAGCAAGTAGGGAGGCTTCTCTCAGGTAAGAGGAACATCCCCTGTATTTTGTCGAGCCATAGACTGAAAGTGCATATCCACCAACGGTTGTGAAGGGCTGTTCTACTGATGAGAGTGACTACTTGTGGCCATATTTTTGAGCAGCAGATGGACTCGTCTATATTAGTACCGGTCTGTGTCGTAGGACCAATATATTTGTGTATTTAACTATTGTCAAAGCTGATGAAGGTTTAATGAGTGTTGTAAGATTATGTACTTTAATATTAAGGTTTAGATTGTGATATAGGTAGGATTATTGTTTCTTTTTGTATGTTCTTCCACTTCTTTCCTTTCTGCTTAGTAATAGGTTAGTGTGGTGGGTAAAGGCTTTTGGATACCTTAACATTAAAGATTTGATTTCCTCACTATGAGTAGGGTTTAGTTTTAGCATTAGGTGACTCATTGAGTTATCGATGGCATATTGTACTTAATTAATGTATTACTTTTTGTGGGCCATCAGTGTTAGTATCTTTATTGTTGTAATAAATATTGTTAAATTTTTGCCCTTGTGTCTTTCTGGTTTTCCTCGTTCCTACTGATTTGAGTTTTTGTCACTGGATTTGTGAATAAGATAAAAGAACCCGTTATGGCTTCCTTCTAGAGGGAGTTCGTAACAATCTCGTTATATTTATGGAAGTATTTTTTTTATTGTAGTTGTGAGAGATTCAAGACGAAGGTACATGGTTCCAGTGACCTGGACACTGCATCTGGGTGGCATCAGTATTTAATCAGTGACACTACTGAGATTATATCATAATAATAAATGTTAAAATCTTATTAATATAATCATTGTCTCCTAGAAGTTTTCTATTGCTCCTCTTATGAATAGATGCTGTCTCTCTTTATCCCTTACGTAGGGGGAAGAGGTAGTTGTCGTTCAATGATAAGAAGGGGTACATTAAGAGGTACTCTCAGAATTTATATTCTCCAACAATAGGTCAAAGTCACTGCTGTGCTACAGTTAGGAAAGAATTGATGATATAAAGGCAGACTAACAGAACATATCTGTCCAGTGTTTCACCTTATCAAGAATACTTCAGTCATGAAGGGATTAGGATGCCTAAAGCATGTATAAATGAAAAAGGGCAAAACTCATTCATTTCGACAGCTGTAATCTATAAAGCGTTGATATTTTTATGTGAATAATTCTCAAAATCATCCAATTAGGAATGATTTATGGGTATTTGGTTTCATAATTATTAAAATATTATATTGAATAACATGGTTTTTCCTAAAAATAAGTTCTATTTCTTAAAATCTGTCTCTCTGATCAGGTGATATCTCTTTTTCTCTTTTGGTACTTTGTTTGTGAAGGTTGTTTTGTCATTGCTCCTTAATGTGCTCAGTATCAAATTGGATATCGATATTTCAAAGGCAGAAATTTCACGATCAAACAAAATTTTGGAAAACGATTTAATGATATCTCAGTTATTTACACTGTCATTATGTTTTGTATAATTAAAAAAGTTTTGGTGTTTTTTTTCTCTGGGGTAAAAATATAAATATATATCATTATAAAGATCATCCACGCAAAAACCCTCATCATCTTTGTTCTGTATACTCCTGAAAATAAATTCAATTGATAAGGATAATTATAATTATTCAGTTCCACAAATATTAGTTTTTAATTCTGCATTTAAATATAGATTGGAAGAATGTATAATTTGGGAAGCAGTTCTATCTACCGGACCTTTTATTTCTGCTTAATATACTTTATAAGGATCACCATACTCTTGTTATAGCAACTGTCTTGCCCGACTATATCCTTGGTCTGCCTGCATGTTTATACAGCTGTTGATGAGGTCCTTAGGTTCACCGTCGGTATGCTGTAGAAGGTAGTAAAGTCTGTCACTGCTACTGGCTGTTCTAGAGGAGATCCTGGTGTCAAACGCCAGTATGAAGTCACTGTATTCCAGAAGATCACCGGTAAACTTGGGAACTTGCAGTGCAGGCAAAGCTAGAGCTGTGGCGATACCACTAATCTGCTGCTCTATGGTGTTAACTGGAGGTGAATTAGGCAGTGGATAGGGTGCACCAAAGTTACTGTTCACAGGTGTATTTACAGGCGGATACGTATACTGTTCTAGATTTGGAAACGTTGATGACTTGGCATTCGAAGCGTTGACCGGAGCTGCAAGAGTGTTAGTAAGTCTCTGAAGAATTTCTGGGAACAAATTCTTGTGCAGTGCTGGGATTTAGAGTGGGTAAGCTGGCACTATTTTCCTGGGTGACAGGGAGTATAACCTGGTTAGCCATATTGCCACCCATAGCTGTGTTAGTACCTTCACTCGCACAAATTCCAGGGGCAGCTACACTAGGTCCAGCGACCATAACCTTCACGTCCTGATGGTTGGCTCGTTGCACAGTAATGCTGGTATGTGTCTCATTGTCTTTGTTACCAACATTGTCATCGCCAATGTCCTTTTCGGTTTCTGCAAAAACACGTGCTTTTGCTAGAGTCTTGGCTATTTCGATATCCAATAGAATCTCTTCTGTCTTTGCCTCCTGTTCCTTTTTCTTTGTCACAAGTTCTTTTTCGGCAAGCCAACTCGGCGAGGCGTGCTTTGGCTCGCACCTTTTTGGACGTAGCCGATTTGCCAGAAGGAAGGGAAGAAAGCCGTTTGGAAGAAAGTTTTGAACCAGATCGGCTTAAAAGACTCTCCAGGTCTTCTTCAAGTCGTTTTCCGTTTATAGCTATCCATTCACCAGTATAATTTCGGAATTGCAGAATGCAAATTTCCTTTGTATCATATCTGGACAATTCCTGGTCCTGCTCCAATTCGTCTGATATGTTATCCATGACACAATTGAAGTTTTCTTTGTACTTAACGAAAGCTTCGTTGTATTCTTCTAGACACGTTTTCACCAAGTGCAGGTTGTCAGGATTTGAAATGAGGCCTATGAGTTCATTGCGTTTTTTCGTTACGTTGCCAAGTGATGATCTCAATTTATTTTTTAATGTTCAAATATCAACTGTCGTACCCGAGTTTTCGACGGGAGCACTATTCTGAATAGTCTCATCAGACTCCTCCATCTTGTCTGTAGTTGTTTATAACAGGCAGTAATTCCACTTCTTAAGACTCGCGTATAAGAGTTATTATAGAATTTCAACGTGAGTCATTGATGGTAGTTTAACAATTTAATTGAACGATGTTGATGCACTATTCTTCTATTGCTTAACGTGAAT